>NW_022639476.1:2273996-2275702 GCF_010583005.1 Odontomachus brunneus
CTCTCTCTCTCTCTCTCTCTCTCTCTCTCTCTCTCTCTCTCTCTTATTATATATGAGTGCACTGCGGAAATTCACCGAAAAAAGAAAAAGCGTTGGAACCTTTTCTGACCCTATACGTTCGGTAAATATTCAGATCAGATTAAAGGACACCTGCATAAGCCGCTAATTAATTACAGTAACCAATTAATTAACATGCCGCAATATATAACTAATTACTGTAACATAACTAATCGCTGCAACAAACATAATTAATTGCTCTATAGTTTCGCTTTGATACGAATATCGGGAGGCTACATAAAGCGAGGTGTATCATTTAAAAAATGTTCCCCCTCCTTTTCTCTCTCCATATGCCAGCGGAGCTCGAAACGGGGAAAACAAGAACGTGCAATTCACCACCCCCTGCATTACAAAGTACTTGAGAAATTCTCCTGTTAATTTCGCATGAGGATCGCTCATAAAGTAGAATGAAGTTCCCGTTTGCTCGCACGTACGCGTGCATGCGGCATGCGTGCGCGCGTATTTGCGTATGCGCGGCGCGCACGCGAGATATTCCGACCGAGCGGCCGTGCGGAGGCGGATTATTAGATTCAGCCGAATTCTCGAGCCGCGTTCGAACGCACCACCACGTGGCCGCACGCAACGCCGCGCGTACACACTCGTGCATGCCGTGCGGTAAGCTCCGCGCACACAAAAGCGCGTGTTTCGCGCGCGCGCAATCGCACATACACACGCGCGCGCGCGCGCGCGCACACACGTACACGCGTGCACCCGTACGCACACCTGCTCGCTGACACAACACGGGTAAGGTAGCTTGTCAGACAGGTATTATATGTAATGCCGCGGTCGTGGTTGTCGTCGGGTTAAAACTACATCGTGACTCTCCGACTCTTTCACCCTTTCTCCCTCCCTCCCTCCCTCTCTCTCGCGCTCTTCGTCTTTCCCCTTCTTTGTTCTACCTCTTTGCTCTCTTCTTTCTACCTTTCTTTCTTCTCCGCGTCTACTCCCTCTTTCTTTCTCTCTTTCTTTCTCTCCCTGTTCCTCTAATCTTCTTTTACCTCGGCAGCGCCGAAGGTCTACTTTATGATCGTTCCCTCGAAGGCGAGCCGAACGAGTAGCTGTTCCTCACCGCTGGATTCTCCTCCCGAAGCGAGGATAAATGAAAGGCCCATTATACGAGAGGAACCAAACGCGCTTCCATGTCAAAACTGAGAAATGGACTCCCGAAGTTTTCCCCCGGTGCGGCGGGAAAAATACTCGCTCGCTTCGCGGCGGTAATTTGTACGATCTCCTAATGTGAAGTTTAATCCACTTAATATAAACGACTACCAGAGTCGAAGATGTAAGTACCTTGTGCTCTGGAAAATGAGTTAAAACCCGGCACCGCCAGCCCCGGCTACTACTGCTCGCACACCACGTCGTTTTCTCTTTTTTTTTCTTTTGTTAGTAACAAGCCGCGCTTCTGAATTTTCATACCTTATGGAACAGTTACACGGAGAAGAACACGTCGAGATAAAACGAGATATGGCTGTGTACAGGCTGTTATCAAGTCTAACAAGACGTTATACGAGAACGAAATTGCCTCTGATTAAAGATTTGCTCCGACTTCGGGCGATTATTGACGGACACATAAGAGAGGGAGAGGGAAGGAAAGAGAGAGAGAGAGAGAGAGAGAGAGAGAGAGAGAGAGAGAGAGAGAGAGAGAGAGA
>NW_022639476.1:2275942-2323592 GCF_010583005.1 Odontomachus brunneus
GAGAGAGAGAGAGAGAGAGAGAGAGAGAGAGAGAGAGAGAGAGAGAGAGAGAGAAATAAGTTGCGAGACGGCGAATTGCGTTGCAAATGTGCTTGGCGGGATGAGTGAAAGCGTCAACGATCGCCCGACGCCTTGTTCTTCTCTTATTCTTCTTTCCTCGACCAATACTGGAAGAATAAGCGACAGCGGCGGCTAGAGTCGAAGGGGGAATTCGTAAATGGCCGTCCATAATGGCAGATTAGGAAGTCCATAAATTCGTCGAATTCCCAATTGTATGGCCGACCAATCTGTCCGAACCTGCCATCCGTTCGAGTTTTATTACTTTCGTCGTTCGCCGCTGATCCCGCTTCTTTTCGCTCTCTCCTTCTGCCTCTCGTATCCCCCTCCCCCCAAGCCCCCCCTTGTCCTCTTGCCCCGCTCATTCCCATAACTCTTCCTTGCCTCTTCATCCCTTTCGCCCCCTTATCCCTCGCCTCTCTCTCGTTCGTCCGGTTCCGACCGACTCGCTGCGTCCTTCTCCTCCACCTCTTTTCATCTCCTTGTTACTCCTCTCCTCGTTTACTTCTCTCGCGCGCTTCGACTCCCGCGAGACACGAGAAAAAGACGAGAGCGGGAGAACTCTACCAGCGTGTTATGTCGGCGGGAGAAATAAAACAGCGACGGAATCTCGAGCACGTCTGTTCTGGTTTCGCGGCTGCCTCTTCGCGCCGGCTCTCGCGCTCTTACGGCGAATTTATCGGCATACGCGTCGCGTTTCTGTCCTTTCCCTCTGCGTTCCCGTCCTCCGCGACTTTTAATAATCGCAACACGTCGATCGTACACGGTAGGAGCATTTTATATTTGTGCTTAAGAGGATGCTGGAGTCGATGACCAACTCAAACAATGTCGATAATGCAGAGACGATCGTCACTAACATAACCACGCTGTCCTTTTCCTATTTCTTATATACACAGAACTTACATGAATGTGTGTTACCTTGTTTTACCATATTCAACGGAAAACCTAACCATATATATATAGAAACCTTTCTGCAAACTTTTTCGATATTTTTAAACTTCCAAATGCACATGCGAAGATAGAGCAATGTTCTGCAAAATTTTTCTGTTTGAAGCCTCCACACTTTCGGTATGTACAAGATGCGGAATTTTTATATATTACGTTAACTAACAACTTGAGATGTTACATTAAAATTTTTGTGTTCGTTTCCGTCACATATCGAGTAATGCTCCTATTTATTTTTGCGTGTATTTTCGTTGCATAAAAACATTTGTAGCTCTGTGTAACCAATACGACGTAAACTTTGCAGAAAAATGTGAGTGTTCTGTCGGTAAAGTTTTCAGCTTCAGCATCCTCTTAAATCCTTGTAGAAATTTATTCGTGTTAAGAGACTCCTGACTCCTCACCGCGAATCTCTCGATTGATGACAGAAGCGAGAAAACATGCAATAAAAATTCTTGCAAAATATACGTTAAGATCAAAAGACACGTCTATAAAATATACTTGCATTTAATCGGGCACATCTATAAAATAGTCGTTCCTTTTGCTATATCAATTAATGGATCACTGAATTAACGTGACACGCAACCTATCTTTTATGGTAAACCCGTCTTTTCTCACAATTTTTTCGCGTTAATGTGATCTAAGTGTCACATATTTATGTTAGTTTTCGATATATTATTGTGTTATTTGCTTACACATATTTACCTTGAGTTAAATCGACACGAAAATTAGAGTGGATAGATGGGGACATGTGAAATCTATTAAATTTAACACATTTTTCTCGCAGTGCGACATTATATACGAACGACTGAAGGATCTTCGAACATTTCAGAGATTTCTAAATGTCAAGATTCCATTATATAATCTTACTTAAAATTTAAAAGAAAACACGATAACGTCGCGCGTTCTTTCACCGCGCAAGGCTTACGTTCTCGATCGTTAATTATTCGAGAGTTATGAGTGTAACGTAGTCGTCGAGGAGAAAATCGATCTCAAGTCGAGCGGAGAATTGCCCCCACGAGAAGAAAAAGTCCTTTTTCCTTCTTTTTCGCAAGACCCACACTTCAAACTTACATTGTCGCGCTTAACGAGACACGTCGTCGATTCGCTCATAAATAGGTGCGTTAAGATCCCTCGAGAAATTTTCCCGGGAAACGGCCGATTAAGGCAAGCAATTTCTTTCGCGTGCACGCGAGCCACGTGCTCGCGGCAATTACGCAAGGCATTCGACACGCGTGGATAAGCAAACTGCGACGACGACGACGACGACGACGACGACGAGTGTGTTTGCACGCGCACGGCGACAACCCGCCGCGTCGCGACCGCTCGATCAGCGCCGATTTGCATCTCCGCTTTATAAACGTGGCGCATTAATAATTCCGCGAAGCTAAACATGTTAATCTCCGGCAATAAATGTCATACGCGCGAATGTGTAATTATGCGTGCGTGCGCGTGTAACTAATGACCGAGATCGGCCGACAGAAGTACTCGTGCTAAACCGCCGATAACTCGCATCGCTATGATGCGCGGCTTCTGTTCCGGTTGGGACTACGATTCCCACGCGAAATTCCCGCAGAATATCGGAGTTTCTACACAGAGAAAAAGAGAGAGAAAAGACGAAAGGAAATATCTAACAATTATTCCGAACGTATTTTTCCATTTGAATATCGATATCGAGAGACACGAGCGGAATACATTGTCATGAAAAATATCAGAAGAAAGGAAAGCTCAAAAATATGATGCATCATTTTCAGGAGCTAACTTTGCATTTTTTAATGGTTAACGCCTTATTCCTTGAAGTGATCATTATCTGCAAAAATATGCAGATAATATAAACATATTTTGGGATTTATCACACTGCACAAAATTTTGTGTTAAATTTAACATATTTCGCAGGTTCCATTTATTCATTCTGATTTTTGCCTTAGTTTAGCATAAAACAAATACGCTCGCAGATAACACAATTTATCTATACGCTTTACATATAAAATATGTGACTAAAAACATACATGTTATATAAATATAAATTACGTTATTTTAACAATTGGAGATGGTAGATATATCAACTCAATGCAGAATAGCCGAAATAACACAACAACAATATGTTAAATTAACACACCTGGATTTGTTAAAAATTAAACGTAAACATTTCTGCGCAGATCAATTTCAACACAAAATACGAAATATTTTTCACCATACAGATAATAAACACCCAAGTGCACTGTGAGAGAAAAAATATCGAAAAATATATATTTTCTTATTTGAAAAATTTTTATATTAATATAAGTAATAATATGTTATCAGAGTAATTAAGTAATATTTGCTATATTTTCTAAACCTGTATATTAATAGTCGTTACTTAAAATTTCTCTCGTAAGGTACTGAGAATTTGAATCCAGAATTAGACCAAAGTTTTTCAGTAAAGTCGTATGATATATGCGACGTTACATTTGTAATCGCGATTCAACTTGAGAAACTTACATCTATCCAATTCAAGTCTGAAAATCTCACTTGGAAAAAGTTTCAAGCAACCGATGATTTTTAATACATGGCTTAGATATTTTTTCTTTCACGGTGTAAATTTTTTGTCGATTTCCACATTTCCCGACGCGGAAGATTCGCTGAGGAATCGTCGCGCATAGGCAAAGAATACGTCGGCAATGGACATTGTTCGCGTATACCTGGACACACCGTGCGTGCAACAGCGGAGCATTACACGGGATTGTGTGGGCGACATGCACACACGTACAAATACGACCGCCAACACAATTACGCGTATCCCCGAGAGCGAGGTGTGTATCGTAAAGGCGTCTATCTCCCATCGGACCTGGTTTTGTCGATGTCAGGGTAGTTTAGTTGGATCACAGAGACGTTGATGAAAGGATGCTTGTCGGAGACGCGATGGGGCGGGCACGAAGGCGACGGGAAAGGAAAGAGCCGACGGAGGAGGAGCAGAAGTCTCTCTCTCTCTCTCCTCTCTCTCTCCTCTCTCTCTTCCTTTAGAGGGAAGCTAGAGTTATACAGCTTGTTATCGATCTTCGAACATCTCTCGCTTCACCTCGACGGAATCCTGCTCTTGCTCCTTCTTATACCTCCACCTCTTGCTCCTTCTGCTTCTCACAGTCCTCTCCGTCCTTCCTCTCGCGTCTACAGGGTGTCGCTTCCTCGCGGTCACAAGCTCTTTGAAGGGATTTGGAGGATTTGCTCCTTAACGAAATTTCAATAGAAGATATCGTAGCCGGGGGATACGGGTTTTTAGCCGAGTTTTTAGTTCGCAAGTAGTTTACGTTCTTTATCATCGCCTTCGTGACTCAGTTTGACCGAGACTCGCGAGGAAGCGACACTAAGTCTCCGCTGAAATAGATGGAATTAAATCGAGAGCCGCGATCAACGAGAGAGACGTTGGATTACGTGTTGCTCGAAGTGTGCGTGATGTTCTCAAGGAAGCGATTCGATAGAACTATTCTGCTTCAACTCGTACAAATTTTACTCCCCGTGCTCGTCACATTTGTGATTAACGTCAGTGTTTGCAATTTCGAGTGAGTCGCGTCGCGGAATTTTTGCAAGCCATCCGCAGGTGCGACAACACGGAATAACATGAGACTTCTAGGACACACCGTGTATCCTCCTCTTTCACAAGGAGGATCTTGAGCACAGCTCGGTCTTGGAGGTCCCTCCCCCGCTGACTCTGCTCTCGGGCTCTCGAGCCGAAAGGAAATCCACTTATTTCCAGACTGATCTCGGTAGATGTTGTCTCTGCGGGCGACCGCCATTCGGCGAGGACAAATAACGCTGTCCTGTGATTTCACGTTTCGCCTGGCAGCTGCACCGCTCCCCTCTCCTCTCCTCTCCTCTCCTCTCCTTTCCTCTCCACTACTGTCCTCTTCGGTTGGCTCTGCGGATTCTATCGGGCGCGATATCGCCGTGATAGCCGCGGCGGCCATGTCGCACGGAAATTTTTAATTCCGCTCGGCTATTTTAATTTTTATATTCCGGGCATATTTATATAAATATTTTTTCGTTGTCGATATTCGTGATACGAAATTCACGTCGCGCAACGCCACTATGCGCCGTAATGATTATTATTTTTCTCGTTCGCTCACGGGAGATATCTCGTCTGACAAATAACCACCACTCACCCACTCGACCAGCCCGGCGGTATTGTTATTTCTGTTTTCTTCGCGTTCGCTGGGCGATTTATCAAAGTCGAGTTAGTCGCGGGATATCACGTACGCTCGAAACATGACGTTTTCCCCCTCGACACGTCGATAAATGAGACGATGGCGGTTCACCGTCGTCTCATTCACTTTGCTCTCTCGCGGAAGACTACCGCCAAATAGCCTGGCGATCTCTCGGCGAAATCCGCGAGGTGAAATCCGCTCGTGTCCTGTTCGAAAATACGATCTGCCAGAACTTGAAAGCGATATTCTCGCGATCAGGAGGAGTTACATCGGACGTGGATTTCGCGTGACGGCTGATAGAACGCGCAAAAATGAGAGAAAAAGAGAGAGAGAGAGAGAGAGAGAGAGAGAGAGAGAGAGAGAGAGAGAGAGGCATGGGGAAAGCTCCTGAGACTGAGATGTCGTGACAATCTCGACGGTATCGGCCGAGAAATATTAACTCGTCGTTTTGTACGAGACGAAACTGCGTGAATTTCTTCCTCGCGGCTTCTCCTCTCATCTGACCATCCCCGTCTGGCTTCCTTCGACCGTAGCCACAATCTCCCGCTTCGGGAAAGGTTCCCTTTATCGTTCACCGACTTTCAGGAAGAGGAAACCCGGAGGACGACGCGACGTCATTCGCTTGACCGCGACTGAGCGAACGAACAAGCGAACGAGCGGGGACAAATAACGCTGGATGTGACTTCACGTCCTCCGCGAACGGCCGGGGCCGCGACCGCAATCTCTTCGGGACGGATTCGTTTATCGTAGGAGATTCCATTAGCTCTGAAGAACTCGACCGCGAGTGTGAGTCGGTAGATAGATCCATTTGCGAATTTGCGGTTACAAGTTGAGAACATTTCCGGCCGAAATGTGTATGTCGTGGAAAAATTAACATATACGATTCATATCTTAATTTCCACTCATCATTGGAAAAAGTAGGCGGAGTCCCGGGTTTCGCAAGAGCTTGATTGTACGAACTGCAGTCGCGTCAAATTGTATAGAGAACAAGTCAGATCGTCAATCTGATGTGGGAATTTCACTGTGAAATTTGGGCAACATGCAAAATTTCAAAATGAAACTGAAACTGAAATTCAATTTTATGTATGATATAGATGTCCTTTCAACAACAAAAAAGTTAATTTAATTGCATAATAACTGCAAAAACTCAGTTTGTGCAACTGAATGAGGTAAAAGTACTATACCTGGACACGAATAATACTGGTATCTAACTCTGGACATTCTTATTGTTTTGGTCTTTAAATATAAATATTTAAACTTGCAGATTTAAATACGTACTCTTAAGTGCATCAAAACGACCGTTATTTTTTCTTTTGTCCAAATATTTCTTGGCACCGCGGTCGCGTGTGACGGCACGCTCATTTTTACGCGCGATCCGAGAGCGTTCAAAGCGAAACGTTCATCGACGTGAGGACGAGTGACGTCTCTCCAGGTTATTAGCGGCTAATTAGTCACTTACCCGGCACTCGGCCGCCGTCAGGGCCCACGTGAAAAGAGAGGGGAAAAAAGGGTGAAAGTAGCGGCAGGGGACGGGGCGCGGAAAACGGACGGGATGAAAAGGCGCGTGACGAGGGTGAGATGCACGGATTCATCATCATCCCTCGCGCCGGTGCTCGCCCATACGTTTATCTTTCGCGGTAAATGGGAATGACGTCGACGCGAGGGGACGACTCAATCAAGCAAAATGCCCCGAGGTTTCTCGCGTGGCGAGAAAGAGCGGAGAGAGGAGACAGGAGGAGACAGAGAAAGAGAGATAGAGAGACACAGAAAGGGCGAAAGGATGAGTGTATGCCGCGGGGTGAGAAAGAAAAAACGAGACATCTCGTTTCGTTCTCGAGACAAGAGGAAAAAGAGAGTTAGAGGGAAGGGGAAGGGTGAGAGAAGATAGGAGAGAACGCGATGTGTCTGACAGATGGAGGAGAAACACGGTGTCATGTGGCTTTTAGGGGCTTGGTCGCCTTGAAACTTCCGGTGTTTTTATTGTCCTCTTTGTCCGCCTCTATTTTCTCCCCGACCGCCGCGCTCGCTGCTTTATTTCGGTCTCGATTCACATCGGTCCGCGAAGGGAGAAAGCCCGCAGATGCAAACCACGAGCTTCGTTACGGCTATCCACTTCCCCCTTTCTTTGATTTTCGTTCTCCGACGGAGATATTTATTTTTAAATGATACCTCGTGAAGATCACGTTCCGCGAAGGGAAGGACTAAACGCTCCCACGAAAACGAGACGCCCTCCCTGAGCTAAAGTGTTTTAGCTCTACATTGACCCCTGCATTCCGTCGAACTTGAAGGATCAATGAAAAATGTCGAGGTGCAACACCACACAGAGTCTGCTATTGTCGATGCTACAAATGTATTTATTTATTATCGTTTTTTTTTCATACTATAAGTGTTTATTTCCTGTCATTTTTCTTTGCGTTGAAGCTCGAGGAAGAATTTATTCGTCAATTATTTGCTATTCGATTATTTCCATAGAATATGTGAATGTGAGAAATGAGTGAATATGTGAATATGTGAATGTGAGAGATGGTATATATGAAATATTAAATAATAAATATGGGTACATGATGGGATGAATAGCTAACAAACTTTTATCCTAATCTCTTTATGTACCTTTCCTTTTTTATTGATAATTTCGATAGGATTTAGAGATTCAAAAGGAATGAAGAAGGAGCTCTTATAAAGTTAGTTTTTTATTCGATAATGCTGTGTATCAACTGAGATCCAAATTGGAGTTCAGTGTAATAACGAGACTAAACGAGAAGTGAAGGAAGGCGTCGATAAATTGAAGATTGATCTTGCGACTTAGGAATCATTATTAGAGGCACAAATCAGCCCTTGCTACTTACATTAGATTTTAAATTCCGACTCAGATGTATCTCCTTATTCTCAGTTCGTAAAATGCTCATTAAAATCGGAAATATTCTGAATAATGAATAATGAATTGAATAAACTGAATAATTTAATACACCTAGAAATATATAATGTATCGTCGGTCTCTTCACGGAGTCCTACGCTTTTCGTCCTGACGTCCCGATGCAGCATCCTGCTTCTGATTGCTCCGGATGCTCCATCATAGCACTCACGCTCACATAGCTACGATTCGATTGGGAAAGGCGTGTTATTGAAGGCGATGCAGGCGATGAAATATTTCAAGATTCGACGGAAATGACGTCTAACTCAACGATACACTTGCTCCGCGTCGCGGTATATACGTCGCTCGTCATAAAGACTTGACGTAATTGCCTGGTTTACGTTTGATACCAGTACTAAATTAAATTACACAATCAACAGAGTCAAGTAGAATTGAGAGTAAAAATAATATGCGAGTGGAGTATCGAGATAATCGAATATTAAATAATTTTAAATATGTATTTCCGAAAGAGTCTTATATCTCTGGACCTCGAGCTATTCTAAAGGCTTTTAGCAAGAAATAGCAATAAGTAACAATCTGCACTATATAAAGTGTTACATTTTCAAGATTCTCTGTTGATTCTTCAAGTTCGATAGAACTTATGAAGTTAATGCTGCAGTCCAAAGTTTTACTTCTAGTAATTATTTTGCAATCTTATCTATATGTAAATTCCATTTTATTTGTGATGCTACTGCTGATACCCCAATTTACACCATTTCATATCGCAAGTATCATTGTTGTCATTTTACGAAGAAAAACTTTGTGTGTCTCGCAGAATTTCTCGAATTCGATACAATTAAAACACTCGCAGCTTGAAAAATCGCACGCTCTTGGAGTACATCATTCACGCGAAGCTTTCCCTCACGTCCGCAGATCACGTCGACTACTTCGCACATGCACACCCCGCGCGCTCTCTGAGGCTTTGACATTTAAATTTGACGCGGCACCCCGTGGAGGCGATTCGATTTACGTCGCGTCGACTCTTCCCATTACGCGAACGCGAAAGTAATTTAGCCGCGCTCCGTGGAACACGGGAGTTCCACGGAGCGGTGAACACCTGCGGCATCATCGTCGGGATCACCTGCGAAACACCGTATTTTCTGCACGTGTGCGGGACGCTGGGTACGCGCGCGTCTCGACCGCTCTCAAGACCGCGTATTTTCAATTAACGGCGCTGATCGCGCAAGAACGAAGAACGAGAATGAAGAAGCAGGAGGTGGACGGGAGAAAGATGGCGAGACGGGGGAAAGAGACGCGCGAGTGAATTCTTCATAGGTTGCTGCGAAACTTATTACTCGTTGAAACGCGTTTCTAGTCGCGGACCTCGGCAGCCGCGGCCGTATCTCAGAGACCGGTTTTTCCTATCAGCGGCTTTGCGCGTGTCGCACCGTCCGCGAGAACGACCCTTCTCCGTGCGTCCCGCGCCGAACGAGAGAAAGAGATCTTGTCCTTTATATCTTGTCCTATCTTGTAGAAGCGAGAACAACGTTGTACACGACGCAGATTGCAAACAGTTACATAAGAAATCAAAGTTAATCCGGAGAAGGGGTAACCTTTAAGATTAATGACCAGTAATAGACATTGAGCCCGCCCCCCTCTCCGGTATACTACTATTATTACTACTTCGCTGTACCTCGTGCAATCGAAATTCCTTACAAACTGGTTTCCGAGTCATCGAGCTCCCTCGCTAGACGCGTTTCTCTCGCAGCGGGAGAAGATAGTCAGCTTATAAGACTAACAGAGTCGGAACGCGACTAGTGAGGCTCGTACTGATGTCAATTCCGGATACCTGGATGTCTCGAGTATTACTCAGGTATTCGCGTCTTTCGAGTGACTGAAGTCCGAGTATTCAGTTATTTTAAACGTTAACTGATTATTGACTTTTTTACGCATAACACAAGTAACAGGGGGGGGGGGGCAGGGGTAAATTGCAAATTCGTAATAAAATTTTCATTAAAATATTCTATAGATTTGGTTTCGTAACGTCAACACATTATCACAAGTATTGCATTACGTACGTTTCTGCCAACTTCTCTCTTTCTCTCTCTCTCTCTTTCTCTATCTATCTATCTATCTATCTATCTCAAATTTCGACACAAACCCACAAAAATTTTCAGTTTCTTAATATTGACATTAAGTCAATAGAAATATCCACTCAATGAGTACAAGAAATTAATTGATCTTTCTAGATAATTGATTTTTATAACGGTAGCGGGTAAAAAAATGACATATATATAATAACGATTATATACGGACTCGCAATTACTCATTAGCTGAATACCACGAGTGCAAGATGATAATGACGACACTAATGAAACGCGCACAATCGCCTATCATTACCGATCGTTACTATTTGGGACGTCCTCTTTTTGTTGCAGGCGTATTAGTGGTGAATGTCACGTGGCGCGGTAAGACGTACGTTGGAACACTTCTGGACTGCACCCGACACGACTGGGCGCCGCCTAGGTTCTGCGACTCGCCGACGAGCGACCTGGACGCTCGCACGCCGAAAGGTCGCGGCAAACGGGGTCGCGCCGCCGCCAACTCTACGCCCGGCAATGACCTGAGCAACTTCACGGAAACTAGGAGTTCGGTGCACAGTAAATTGCGCAACGGTGGCAAGGGTCGTAGAGGTGCACAAGGTTCGCCAGCGGCAAGTCCGAGTCCGGCGGCGTTTGTGCCGCCGCGTCCGGACCCAGCGGCGAAACGCAAGTCTCGTGGCCCCGAAGAAGAAGAGAAGAACAAGCGGCGAGCACCGCCGCCTACTCCGCCGAGCGGCTCGCCGCCGGCGAGCCCGGTGTTGCTCGAATGTCCGGAGCCGAACTGCAGTAAGAAATACAAACACATCAACGGGCTGAAATATCACCAAAGCCACGCGCACGGTTCCGCGGACGACGACGACACGAAGGAGGGCATTACCAGTATGTCCGAGAACGATGAGAGCAATATCGAAGCGCCAAGTCCGGCCACACCGGTGAAATCACCGGCGGACAAGCCGGAGGGCACTCCGGTGCGAGCAGCGAGTCCACCGGCGACGGGTTTGCCGCCTGAAACTCCACCACCACCTCCCAGAGTACCGTCACCGAGTATAGAACCTCCTACGCCCGTTGTGCTCGCGGACAAGAGCATCGTGAAGCCGGGTGTGCTAAGGTTCGGCCAAGACGACTTGCCAGCGCCCAACCCTGTGGCGCCGCCTTCGTCGAGGCAAGCTTCGGTGCAACAGCAGTCGTTGCAGCAGCAGCAGCAGCAGCAGCAACAACAGCAGCAACAGCAACAACAGCAGCAGCAACAGAGCCAGTCGTCGTTAAGCTCGTCAAACCCGCCACAGAGTCCGAGTCCGCACACCAGTCAGTCCCCGAGGCCTATACCTTCGCCACACCCGAGCACAAATATCCCTCAACCCATCAATATACCGCAACCGCCGCAGCCTTCGCAAGTGCAGCAGCATCAGCCGCAAAATCCGCTGCTGCAGCAAGCGCAACAGTCGCTGCAGGTGAGCCAAGCGCCGCAGCAACTGCAACCCAGTCCACAGCAGCAGCAACCGCAATCGTTGGTACAACAGCAATTGCCACCAGCGCATCAGCTGCAGCCGATGCAGCATCCCTTGTCGGCTCAATTGGGTCAGCCGACGCAGGCGCATGTGGTGCAGCAGTCCGGATTGCAGCAGCAGCAGCAGCAGCAGCAGCAGCAACAGCAAGCGAGTCTGCAGAGTATAGCGAGTCAACATCCGGGTTTACAGAGTCTCGCGAGTCAGGTGTCGCAGCAAGCGAGCTTACAAGCGGCGCCGCCACCGCCGGGCCACCCGGGTCAAGCTGTGCAGTCGCATTTGCAACAGTACCAGAGCGTGTCGTTGCATACAGCAAAAATGCCGCAGTTCAAGGTGAAGCCTACCGCGGCACTTATGCCGGAGCAAGACAAGAGCAAAAACGACGTGCGCACGCCGAAGCCGCAGGGATACAAGAAGAAGTCACGGAAATCACCCGGCGGCAGTCCGCATCCGTCGCCGTTGGAGGCGCCTATCGTCGACTCTGCGCGCGACGACGTCCAGAGTCCAGCTTACTCGGACATCTCGGACGACGCCGCGCCGGTGCTCGAGGCCGAGTCGGCCGACAAGTCGAAACAGAGTCAGGACAAGGACAACAAGACGAGTGCGCCTACGCACCTACCCGCCCACTTCAGTATGTATCCATATTACAGTCAGCCACCCTACTTGGTGCCCACCGTGCAGGACAGCAAACCGGTGGTCGATCAGAAGCCGAGCGACCTCACGCCCAAGCAAGAGATCAAGCCGCTCAATATACCACAGATGCCTTCGATGGCGAGCCTACAGAGCGTCGTGTCGGAAAAGGAAAAGAAGGAGATGAGCCAGCCGGTGCCGCAGCCGCAGCAACAGCCGCATTATTACAGCGGCTACGGCGGCTACATGCCACCGGGCTATCCGTACCAGCCACCACAGCCGGTATCGCAACAACAGCAACAGCAACAACAACAGAGTCAACAGTCGCAGGAGCCAGAGCCGCATGAGCAGAAGACAAAGATTAAGCAAGAACCACAGCCGCAACCGAGTCTAAAGGACAAACAGCACGAGAACCATCAGATTCTCAAGGAAAGCCTCGACCTGAAGAACCAGATGGGCACGTACCACGTGTACCACGGCTCGCAGAGTCAACGAGGTGGCCCACCGCCGCCGCCCGGACCTGTACAAGACGACAGGAGGTACTACATGTATCCGGAGCAGAGGCGGAAAGACGACTCGAACAAGCAGAACCAACAGCCGAAGGCACCACCGCCTAGCCCGAAGCACCAGCCGAAGCAGGAGAAACCACAGGATCTCGGCAAAAGCGAAGACTCCAAGAGCAAGCAAGAGGGTGTGAAGCCCACGATGGAGACGCAGGGACCGCCGCCGCCGCCTACCTCGCAGTACGCTTACATCCATCCTACCTACATGCAGGCGCAACACTATGGCGCTTTGCCGTTCGACCCAGGTCATCCGGTGTATCGTGGCCTCAGTCCTATGATAATGCCCGCGCCCTACTCGGGCGGCCCCTACCTCCACCAACTACCCAGGTATCACGCGCCGGAGGACCTCAGTCGACCACCTGGCGGCAAGGCGTTGGAGTTGCTCCAGCATCATGCGAATCAGTATTATTCGGCGCACAAGATACACGAGCTTCAGGAACGCGCGCTCAAATCACCTACGCCCAAGACGTCCGCCGCGTCTTCCAGTCCATCTTCGGCGGGTCCCACGCCAGCTCGGCCACCTAGTGGTCCACCGACGTCGGTAGCGGGTCCAGGTCCACCGCCGGGACAAGGACAACCGCCGTCTGGCAAGCAACAGGGACAGCCGGGTGGTCAACAACAGCCACAGGGCGCGGTGGATGCCAGCAGTGGGAAGGATAATAGGTCACCCCCGCCGCAACGGCACGTGCACACGCATCATCACACCCACGTGGGCTTGGGTTATCCCTTGCTCACGGGACAATACCCCGCCCCCTACGGAGGTAAGCCTCTCGTCAGACCCTGACAGTAAGGCGACCCGCGGGACCCAGCAAAGCGAGCGAATTAGCGAGCGAGAGAGAAAGAAAGAGAGAGCGAGAGCCGTGTGTGTAGCGTGAAGAGTGTACGCGGGTTACGTGACGCGTTTTACGCTTGCGTTGGTCAGAACGCGAAACTATCGCCACCTTCGCTGCCATCGACGTGCTCTTGTGTGAACTCTAACGCTCGACGACGCTGTGAAAAACGTTTCCTTTGCGACCGACAGATCCCGAGCGGCGGGTTAACGCGAAACGAGACATGCGAAGCACCGCGGGTGTACGCGATCTTACGATCGACTGTCGGAATCCGCGCGTTGTTCTCCGCGAATAGTGTGCAACACTGACGTCTACTTTGTAGGATCGTGTGTTTGTAACCGAGAAGAAAGAGAGAGAAAGAGGGATGTTTGGAAGCGCGTGCTTCTGATCGCCTCGACACTGCGAACATTCGTTACGTCCGTCACGATCGGCTTGTATTCGTAAGTTTTTATCAAATCGGACTGTCCGGGCCTCCCTCCGATTCCGGAGCGGATGCCGTCCGGAGAACGTCGTTCGTAAACCAGTCGGCCTCTAGAGAATGCGCTTTTTCAAGTAATCGACACGATCGCTCGTTCCTTACGACACGTAACGTACGTTCGTCGTGTTGTCCACGTGTTCCCCCGATGATTCGAGGTCGAATTGAACGCGACGCGAGAAAGATGAGAGGAAAAGACAGATAGAGAGAGAGAGAGAGAGAGAGAGAGAGAGAGAGAGAGAGAGAGAGAGAGAAAGAGAGAGAGACGACTTCGATGACGAACGACGAAACGGTGAACCGTTTTTAGTTTCTCGCTGTCGAAACCGGACGCAATCGTCCGACAAAACGGGTAAAACTCGGCCAGGTATTAATTAAGGGCCCGAGTATCTAATCGACGTACACCATATTGGTGCATATGAGATGAAGGGAAAATTAAGAAAAAAAATAAAGAGGATACACGCGATGAATCCCGATGAGATGAATATGCGACAAAAGGGGACCGCGCGCGCGGCAGGAGCTCTCTCTCCGTTCGAGAGTCGAACCGCTCGTCGAGTCTCCTCTCCGAGGTACTATTTTATTACCAGACCAATAAGAGAAAAAGAGAGAGACAGAGAAAAAGCGAGAGAGAGAAAGAGAGAGAGGGGGAAAGAAAGAGAGCGAGAAAGAAAAAGAGGGAGAGAAAGCGCGCGAGAAAGAAAGGGAGAGAGAAACGCGTTTCTTTCTTTTTTCGATTGTTCCCTCCTTCTTTTTTGATACAAAAGAGAAGAGCTAAAGAAAACTCAAGAATCGATCGAAAAACCTTCTTCTAATTGTAAGGGACCGTTGTTCTACGCCGTGGGTCCTGTTTTTTTTCTCGAGGATCGGGGCCCGCGCGGTACGTGTAAATAATGAAATTACCTTCGACTGTACATTCTATGCGGAGAACGAGCGATGCGCCGCTCGTTCGCGCCTTAGCGTCGCATTTTATCATTATTTTTCCCCTTTTTTCTTTTTTTTTTTTTTTTTTTTTTTTTTTTTTTAATTAAACACGTGTACATATGAGCAGACGCTCTCTCGCGCCGCGCGCTCTCTCGCCGCCGTCCATGACGGGGATATCATCCCCATCCCTACTCTAATGTTTCTCCAGAAGCGTCGAGAACTCGAAGTCGAAATTCGTTTCGCGATCTCGATTCGCGTCACGAGATTCTCGTCCGTGATCCGCCAAGTTGAGATTGTTCGGCTGCATCGTGTTCTCGGCGTGACGCTCCCCGTCACGGCAGCCGGAAGAGAGCACGCGCCGCCTGCGACACGTCTCTCGTGTGTGTACACCATATACATATATACATATTGTACGAGTCTCGTAGCGACGAACTGAATATTTTGGAAATATTGGAGTATAAGTGCGACCGTGTAGATTAGCCATGTAAGCTGTGTACCGCAAGATTAGTGTACGAAGGCGTGTAGGGATTAGACGTATAGTTCAGACTGTGATAATTATTTATCGTGCTTCTTTCCGGGACGGGGGAAAAAGGAAAAGGATTCACGGGACTTTTACGGGCGGGTGAGAGACCGTCGCGCGTCCAATCACGCTTGCGGACGAACACACACTGACGCGCGGTGAATATCTAATAACGACGACGATGACGACGACCTCATCGAGCTTGCTATCGATATCTCGATGCCGGTGTCGGTATTAATTAGGGCTCCCAACCAAGTATTCGGTAATGTCTGTTTAGATGAATATCCGGGAAGTCGGCTCCCCGATCCGAAAACCCAGAAATCAGCCTTGATCCGATCCGGATGATCTGGATAATCCGAGTTATCTGAATTCAGACTCGAATGAGATCCGGATCCGATCAAGTCAGGTCGTGTAATTAAATTGCTGTTGCAAAAATACTGATTTCTTGATCGTCAAATTGTCGAGATCCGATCAAGTCGGGTTATGTAATTAAATTGCTGTTGCAAAAATATTGATTTCTTGATCGTCAAATTGTCAAGAGGGGCATCCCGGTTGCCGCGAACCTGTTTGATTGCATTCGCTGCGACCTCAAATTCGGATTCGTATCCGGATCAAGAAGCGTCATATTTATTCGTTATCCGAGCAAGCGGATATCCGGGTAATGTTAGATATGAACGAACTCTGAAGCCCTGATATTAATATCGATTGTGGCATACGTGGGGAGAGTGCAGTTCGTAATGAAACGCTGCAAATTAAAAAGTCCATGCGCCGAGGACAAAAAAGGGAAGAGTGGAGAGGATATATCGATTTGAAAGGGAGAACAAGAGGTATTTTTGTCATTTTAACGATATCAGTTAATGGAACAAAGCTTGCAACGACCCGACGACTCGAGCGAGGTCGATAGTAACAATAATAATTTGACATTTAGGAGAGTTTGTTGTTTGAGATAGAGCAACAAATCTGGACAATTCTGCATCTATACTTTCAAATATATGGAGAGACAAAACGTTTTCTCTTCCCGAATTTCGGCGCACGGATCTTTTTCATTTGCAGTACGTATCCTATCCTCGATAACGCGACGCGTATTATTCGCGTGTTCGAGCGCACACACGTGTATCCTTCGTTAGACGTCGTTAGTCTTCCACGAGAAAAAGCTTCTTTTGCAACAATAAAACAAAACAGCAAGTCAAGACTTCGTAGTTTCCCAATGCGATTTTTACGTTCAGTCGCGCGCGCGAGCGCTACGATTTCCGTTACGAGAGTGTCGATTGCGACTTATAAAAAAGAAAAGAGAGAGAGAGAAACACGAGAAAAGCGTCGTGCTTTTACTCTATACAGACGCGGACGCTCTTTCACAGTCTCCGAGATATCCTCGATACGCCGCCCTTAGATGTTAAAGAAAGTACAAACAAGTCGCGGAGTTGACTAATTGCTTCTCCGGAGGACGATATTTTTCCTCGTCTTTCCTCCGGGTCGCTTTTTTCTCCTTTCATAGCTCAAAGATCGAAATACAAAGTTGCACTCGTAGGTAATAACAACGGAAATACGATGCGAATACGTTCCTCGATATTCTCACGATCATCACTTATTCTCTGATTTCCTTTGCGCTCGAAAGCTCCAAGTACAAAGCATCTCTGTTAAGCGAACATCCCCGATACAAAAAAAAAAAAAAAAAACGAAATAAGAACTACATCGGAATTAAGTGTTACTTCAATACTGTATTCCTGATTCTAGGACTCGAGCAGTTTAGCAGGAATTTACTTTCGAAAATGGAATTGTTAAGTTACTGGTAAGTTAGCTATTCAATTTTTCGCGTTGGAGATGATGCTTGTCTTAACAGAGATATATAAATTCGCAGAGAAAGAACGGAGTCGGAGCTTCCGGCTCCATTTTCCCACATTGAGGAAAGAAGTGTTTGATATTTGTCGATTGCTCTAGCCTTGATATCTTTATCAGTTTCTAATTTTCGATCTCTCTCTCTCTCTCTTTCTTTCTCTCTCGTTTCACTCACATATCCTCGCATTAACGTCTGTAGAGGACCTTCGTGCGAGGAAGTCGCGACGCGCTCTCGTATGCGGAAAGCGCGCCTGCCAATGAGCGAATTTAATCAACCAAGTGTATCTTACGGAGCCAACACTGCCAGGACTTTCGCGTGAACGAGGAAGTCCGACCACGCGTTAACGTAGGGAATGCATTACAGGCGCGAAATCATTGACAGGAGAAAACAAAGGGCGAATGAAAGAGGATGAGTGAGTGAGTGAGCGAAAGATGAGAAAGAGTGTGTGAGAGGAAAAAAGAGAGAGAGAGAGCGAGTGAAAGAAAGGAGGGAGAAAGAAAGAAAGAAAAACGGTCGCTTAGGTGCACGCCACTTTATGCTTTCCCCATCACTTCTCACACACATATCCGTCGTCATTTTTCCTCGTAGTGATGGAAGTAGCTCGGTGTTTATAGCTATCTCGAAAGAAAATATACGGGTTTCCTAGATTGCAGCTCGAGAACGATGCGTTTCCCGAAGGACACTAGCGCGTTAACGATCGTCTCGAAGATTCCTTCCTACCTTCGCTCGTCGGTATGCGATCTTTTGTGAATCCGTGAAAGAAGGAGAAAAGATAAATAAGACCTGCTCGTTTCTTATCGTTGAATTCGTAGAGAGAATCGAATCGTCGGAAAACTAGGCGCTTTTCTTCCGAGATAAAATTTCGAAGGCCCGATCGACCTACATCTAAGTCGGAATGGTGCAGTGACGACAAGATGAGTGAAACAGATTCGATCGAAATCGACAATCATCGAGAAATTTGAAGGGTTAAATTTCGTTGGTGGATACACGAAGATGGAGCAAAGTATTCTTGCATCTTCGATTCGAGAAGCATCGTTCGCTGTGTCATGCACGTGTCAACCTTTTGAGAGTACACGCAGTTTGCATTTTTCCCTCCAAAAAAAAAAAACCATTTATAAGGGATCCTGTTCATCAAGGATCATTAAATGATGGTGTTGCTCTTCTTGGTGTTTTAGTGACGCTCTTCTTGGTGTTTTGGTGACGCTCTTCTTGGTGTTTTAGTGACGCTCTTCTTGGTGTTGAAATTAGGAGTAGAGAGAGACATTTCGATGACTTTTATCGTCGTTGATCGTAAGAAACTACAAGTTGAATCGCATCATTTCTTTTTCGTTTTTCGCTAAGTACATGGAGCACTAAATATCCAAGCAGCGTGTTAAATACGTGCGACATTAACTCGCTCAATCATTTAAATCTACGTCATTTCCGCACTTGGCACCGGCGCTAAGTGCGCGGCCAGTCGGCCAGGTTCAAGTTTCACCGAGATAGTGTATCGTGTCACGCGTGTGACGCGAAGGAAACTTTAGATACAGATAACAATTTCGCGCCGCTCGCGCGGCGCAGGATGCCGCAGTAATTCGTCTCAAAGGGTTGACTAGTTCACAAACTCTACCCACAACCTGCTCGCGGCTTTGGGGGACGCTTAAAAATACCGTCGCGCAACTTTCAACCAATCAATAAAGGTAGAAAAGTTCCGATACTCCGCGTGTAGCTCGTAGCCTCAAGAGGGGAATCGAACGTAGAGTTATACACACAGCGAGCCGTATAAAGACTAGCTTCGCCGAGGCGACAAAGCAGACTGCATTGAAAGGCAAATTTTAAGACTGAACCTACAACGAACCGAATCATTTTCTAACTCTCGCGAATTCGGAAGGGAATTCGGTCAGCCGTGCGTGCATGATGTGCGTGTATATGACGAGAGGAAATCGCCTCGGTAGTGACGTACGAAAAATCCTCGAGAGACCGAGCGAGTTGACGAGAAAATCGCTCTCCGAATCCTTGGGGCTACGAGGACATCGGAGTCCGTCGATTTTTTTTCGGGTGCCGCGGGTCGCCATCGTTTGAACAACCACAACCGCAACTACTACTACTACTACTACTACAACTACAACAACAACAAGAACCGCCGGAAAAAAAAACAACCGCGCGTACTAGGCGCCTCAGATCGAATGACGAAACATTAATGGCCTGCTGTCTCTCTCTATGTGTGTTGCAGCGGCAGTGCTGGCGAGTCAGCAGGCCGCCGCGGTAGCCGCCTCGGTGATCTCGCCATTCCCGCCCAAGTGACCCGCGGCCCCCGCTCCCGTCATGCCCGGCGGAACCGCCGGGGGCAACTCCGCACAAGCTCACCACACGCATCCGGCGGCGGCGAGTGGCGCGCCCGGTGCGGGACACCCGCACGGCACCGCCGCCGGCGGCGGCAGGCAGCCATAGGAGACCCTAGGAGAGACCAGTTGGCATCCGGTTGGATCCCGATCGATCTGCGGGCGAGCTAACGAGCCTAGCTAACGAGCGACCGAGTGAGTCAGCTAACGCCGCTGGTGCAGCTGATACGCAGAGGTGCACGAGCACGTGCTCCACGTTGTTGTCACGCTAACTCCTTCAAGATTAGGACCAAGATGTAGCCGCCAAAGAGGCTGGCGTGTTCCCTACGTGATGATAAGAACGCGCACCGTAAGAATTCGCTTTGTTGAATACCAATCGAAGTTGGGATCTTGGAAGAGAGAGAAAGAAATAAATAGAGAGAGAGAGAGAAAGAGAGAGAGAGAGAGAGAGAGAAGAAAGAATTAGGATAACGAAAGGATTACACACGATAATGGATATTATCCATCTCCATTATCCATTATCATATTACTCCTCCCTTTGGCAACGAGTAACGAGAAAGTTATCGGCAACAAGTTATTGGGAACCGGAGGAAACTGAAGAGAAAGACCACCGAGGCGACAAAAGGTGTTTAGGCGTATTGTGTTGTTGTTCGTTTTATCGACGACACGTGGTAATAGGGAAGTACCGGTGGTAGGCTTCTGAAGACGTTAACCAGGACTTTGGAGTATCGTTAGACAGGCTGTTCCACGTGATATTTCAACCGAATTCCTCCACTGAGACTGACCGCGGTCAAGCGTAGAATGTAGTCGAGGTGTTAGGGTGCGATGCGCGATGTCATTCGCTTCTCCAACGATAAGCTCTTTCGAGGCGTTCAGCTGAGGTCATCCGTCTTCGACGACGGTAGGAAGTAGCGACACGTCGCTTGGGATGTAAAACGATCTCGTGATCAGGGCGTTGTGTGTTTCGCGCTGTGTTATCCATGTCCACCGCAAGAGTTAAGCCAAACTAGGGGACGGATTTCGAACACGTTGATCTTCAAGACCAGTAGAGTCGCGACCACTTTCTTGATGATTATCAAGGAAGGAGGGTTTGGAAGTGAAGTCAAGCGAACTCACGAGGACCCTGCGATTTTTTACATCTCGATGCAACTATCGATATGAATCGATGAGAAGCGACATACCGTACACTGAGTCCGCTAGATAAATTCGATTTTTCTGAGGGAACGATAAGAGACTGAACCTGACCTGACGCACAAACACGATATCCATTCGCGGATAGAAAAAGGAAGCGAGAAAGAGAGAGAAAAACGACATTCATCTGTCGTCGGGCGAATCGATTGTGGTAGGAAACTTCGACGAGATCGTTAACTCGCGATCGTTAACTCGCGATGAGCCTTTGACGAGACGAATGAAGACGTATCGATGTTCGCGCGATGAGAGAACGATCACGGAAATATCCTGGCAATCGCAGGATCGCGGCCTCTCTCCAGCGGTTCGTTTCTCCTCTCCAAACGCGACTCACCGCCGAGCGTCGCGACGCCGCCACCTTCGCCCGCCTCCCGTTGTCCCGGATCATCGCGGATCCCACGTGGCGGTTCGCGATCCTCGCGCAGGCGAGCGCGCCAGCTCGCTGGACATCTCCTCTATGTGTACATAGTGTATATTTCGAGGGACACGTGCCGCGTAGTGTACAGATGACGCCTTCGGCTTAGCGTTAAGGACGGCGCGACTCGGCCGCTCGACTCCGACTCTGAAGGCTGAAGCCTCTCTCATGATCATCCCGACGAGAAGGAACGATCCGTCTCGTGAAATGGTCCGTTTTCTCCTCGCGTTTCCAGCCTCACGCGATCAAGAATCCAGCAGCTCACTGAGCTGACCGACTCGAGACTGCCGTTGGACCACGGTGTCGTGGTCCAACGGCACTCGAAGCGAGTTATCTCCGCGAGATGAGCGTCACAGCGATGACTTGATCCCGGGAAGAGGAACGCGACCCATCTCGCGAGACGAGCGTCTCCGAGCGAGCGGAATTGAGCGAGTGTGTCGCTTTGTTCCGATGTGCAGTCGAACCGTCGGAAATCCACATCAGTGACTAGAACCAACTTCCCACTGACCTGATCTAGTTCGCAAATAACGAACAAGAGTTTTCAGGATGCTCGACAACGCAATTTTTTCTTGTTCTAGCATCTAGTCCTAGATAGGCGCTGTCTGCATAGAACTATATCTCAGAAACGAGTAAAAAATTGTCGTTGCTTTATCAAAGGTGTTTTTAAATTGACAAAATTAAAAACCTTCATCTGAGGCTTGAAACGCGGATCTCCGATAGTGTCAGATCGGTCAGATTATGGGTTTTCCGCGGGTCTTTTACACACCAGGACAAGATGCGAGACACGTGCGACGACGGTCGTGAGGAGCAAGCGTCTCGTTAGACTGAATCGCGCGAGGACGTCGCCCGCCAAACGCGCGTCCTCGCGTCCACACGGGGCCGCGCTCGCACGGCGGAAAGGGAAGTGGAACAACGTGAAAATTTCATGCGTGCCTAGGTGCGAACGCGGCTTCGCCCCCAACTTTCAGACTCGAGTGTGTGTGTGTGTGTGCGCGCGCGCGCGCGCGCGTGTGTGTGTGTGTGTGTGTGTGTGTGTGTGTGTGTGTGTGTGTGTGTGTGTGTGCGCATATACATATATATATAATATATATATTGTATTATATATATTGTGTATATATATATATATATATATATATATATATATATATATATATATATATTGTATTATATATATTGTATATATATATATATATATATATGTATATATGTATGTATGTATGTATATATGTATGTATGTATGTATATATCAAAGCAAGGTAGCGCTTCTATCGAGCGTTAGAAGCTTAGAAATGAGCGAGTGTATACAGGATGTTCTAGAACAATCTATAAGACTCTCGTGAGAACGTAAAGCGGGTCGAGGTGAACATAAAAGTTCTATACCGTTTTGTGATATTCATAGTAACTGAGAAATTAATTGCGAAAGATTAAGCGTGTGCTGAATGGTAGAGAACGGAGCGCTCGAGCCGGACCTAGTAATATAGCACGCAAATGCCTGTACTTAGCCAGCGGGCTCAAAATCGCATCACTGGATATAAACACAGACAGAAGCGCGATGTTCTTCCACTCACCGCACACTCGAGTATTCCTCCTCGAACCATTTAACGCGCGTTTTTCTTGAATCTTTTACTATTAATTTTTCGATTATTATGGCGAATATCGCAAAACGATGTAGGACTTTTATGTTCACCTCGACCCTCTCTGCGTTCTCACGAGTGCTTCGTAGATTGTCCTGGGACACCCTGTACACGTGTGCGTGCGTGTAAAGGAGGAATATAGCGATCGCAGTACATGAGATGAGAGAACGCGCGCACGCACGCGTAGTGAATCGCGTGCGTCGACGACTGCCTTGTACAAGCGAAATGCGTGTATGTATGTGTGTGGGTGCGTGTGCGCAAAATCCTTGTCGGTGTATTTTACTGTAAAAAAAGCTATATATAAATATACATATTGTAAGAATTGCGCGAGCGCAAACTTCGATTTTTGTAGAGAAATTGTATAACTCGCTGATAACTTATCTCTTAGGGGAACGAGGAGTTTTTGATTGCTCGTGTCTCGATCGATCGCTAATGCCGGTAACGTGGCTAAAAGAAAAATGAAAAAGAGAGCTCGTCCTTACGTGGCATGCACGGTTACAAGCAAGCGAGTCGAGAGGACGGCACAAAAAAATGAAATGAGAGAAAGGGAGAAAAAGAGAGAGAGACGACGCGTAACGCGATGATTCTAAATAATTAAGTGGCGTTAAGTAACTGTAAATTCGACGCTAGAATGCTATTTGTTTATTAAAATAATGGTAGCCAGCAATGTGCGAAAGTAGAAGGGTTATAAAGAGCGGCAGGGGGGAAGGGGCAGGGGGTAAAATTTAGAGGGTGGGTAAGTAGGAAGAGCGAGACGTACAATTATGTATGCGTATGTGACTATATATATAAAAATATATATATATATATATATGTATGTATAAACTACACAATGTTTATTCAGTAACGAGACTATTGTCATCCTTTTTATTACTTATTGATTATTAATTATATTATTTTATTACTATCATCGGTGTGACATAGTGAAGTGTCAAAAACGATCAGTGAGAGAAAGAGCGAGGGAAAGATTCTGTAAATTCTCTATCGCGGGTAGCGTTCACAAATACCAAATCAAAAGAGGATGGGAACGATCGATAATACGTTTCACAGCGGTGTGCAAAACATATTTAATAGAAGGAAGAAAGAAAGAGATAAAATGACGCAATATATTCATTTTGTTGAGCCGTAAAACGCAACCATGATAGAGACGGGCGCGCACTTGCTGAATCGAGAAAGTGTGCGCACGAGTGTGTATGTGTATGTGTGTATGTGACGAGAGAGAAAGAGAGAGAATGAAAGAAATAAAAATTGATCGCCTCAGTTTTAGTGGGGCGTCCAGCGGACAAAGGGGTGGGTTTTAAAAGAAATAAATGCCGGTGCTGTGCTGTGATTTTTGTAAAAAAGAAAAAGCAAATAAAAAGAGAGGAGGGACCGACCGAAAGGCACGAGAGGCCGATCCTACGGGATCTTCGTGAACACAAATAAAAACATAAAACGAAAAGAAAGAAAAGAAGAAAGAAACACGCAGTGAGATAGCCTGAGTACCTGGACCCTGCCCCGCGTCTGCCTCCGTGAGTGGAGATGCAAAAGAAAGAAAGGAAGAAAAAAAAAAGATAAGCGAGGGAGTAGCGAAGAATGAGAATGAACACGAAAAAGAAAGAGCAAGAGGGAGTGCGCCGCGTCGTTATACTCGATTGTACAGGCTGTAAAATGTATTCTCGCTTTTAACAAGGACGATAAAAGGAATTTTAATATAGATCGTTAATCGCTAATTAGGAAATATATAAAAGGTGAGAGAACGAGAGGAAAAGGAAGAGAGAGAAAGAGAGTTGTCGTCGTCGTCGTCTCCGAATCGCAGCCCTCGCAGTGAGAGAGCCTTTTAATTGTACCTACACACGAATTGCACGTTACCGGAAAGACGGGGTGCAGTTTTCGCGTTAAAGTAGATGAGGACTGCCCACCCCCTACATTCCCCCTGCCCCCTCCGATCCCGCTCATTTCACAGGAGTGAGAATTCTCCTTGGAACACGCGACTCGCCCATATGTAATAGGGAACGAATGTAATTAGCAATTGGAGACAACCTCCGTGTCTGAGAATACGACACTGTAGGGAGTATTACATATATTTGCCACGGCATAATAGATCGCGAGAAATGAGACAGAGAGAGGAAGAGAAAGAAAGAAAGAAAGAAAGAGAGAGAGAGGGAGAGGGAGAGAGTGAATAGCTCGGATATGTGTGCATGTGCGTGCGTGCGAGAGAGTCTATATAAGTGCGTGAGAGAAAGAAACAGAAAAACGTAAGTAAGAGCGAATGATAAACGATACGAAGAGAACTGAGACATAACATAATAAAACAAGGACCCGTATATATATATATAAAAAAAATATATATATATATATATTCTCGTCTCCTTTTTTTTAGAATGATAAAAATAGTGAGTCGTTACGCTTTATATATTATACATTTCGAATATATGAATATACGAGTAAAACATAACGTACGGAAGCAGATACAGAAGAAAAAAAACATGCAGGCATCTTGTCGTTAAATTGTAAGATATTGTGTTCAAACTCCAGAATGTACTCTGATCCCCTCTTCCTCAGACTACTACATATTAAATATATTGTGCACTATGCTCCAACTTGTCCATACAAATAAATATATTGAAAAATCTCAAAAACGCCTGCCTTTATTATTTTCCCGCAATTCGAACGCCTATCGTTTGTTCTTTACGCGAAGAAAGATTTATATCACAAAAA
Organism: Odontomachus brunneus; assembly: GCF_010583005.1. Classification (NCBI taxonomy): domain Eukaryota; kingdom Metazoa; phylum Arthropoda; class Insecta; order Hymenoptera; family Formicidae; genus Odontomachus; species Odontomachus brunneus. The sequence continues at coordinate 2,301,612 of NW_022639476.1, forward strand.
TTCTGGAGTTTAATAAATATTGAACATTATAAAAATTTCGATTAATTAAAATTTCGTATCAAACCTCTCCGGCAGCATTTTCATATTCGGCATTCGGTGAAAATGAACTGACGGTGAAAATGACTGAATAAAAATAAAATATAATACGATAATAATAAAAATGAATTGACGATAATAAAAATAAATACTATTTCTTCTCCAGTGTAGAAATTATAAACTTAGGATAAGAATAGACCGAGCCAAAACGCAAGACCGGAAGATTATGAAGAAAGAAACAGAAAACGAAAGACGTATTTCTCTCTTGCTCTTATCGCGTGAATTAGAAAGAGATATGGCTTCCGTCTTCCGTCTCTTTCTATCTCTTTCTATCTAATTTTCACTTGTTAAAATTTTGGACACGCTCCATCTGTTCCTATTATGTCTGTGGTAAAAATCAAGAGTATATATGTACGTAGAATACTTCTTTTATTAAAAGAAATCTTAAACATCTTGGAAGCATCCAGAATTCGTTATTTCGCGAAACATTAATAAGACACACAGAATATCAAAACTATATAGGAATGCAATGTACTGTAAAACTTTCGAAATAAAACGGTTATCTGACTCAGTTTCAGCTTGTTTTACTAAATCTTTCGTAATATTAAAATTTCTTACCTCGAGAGCGCGTAAAAAAATCGAGTATTCATGTTTGGCGCTACTTTATAAGGAGAATGCGGAGGAGCTTTATTTTCGTATTTGTGATGCTGAAAATTGACGATTGTACCTGCACAAACTATTTGGCCGATTTTCTAATACTACTGTGATTAAAATGCGACATACTCTTACCATTATTCAGCGATGTAGTTATCAGGCCGAGGATGAAAAGTAAGAGCTCACGTTCGATAGAACCCGCCAAGTTCGCCATGTTTGGAAAAAGGATGCGTCATATGAAGTACAGGTGCATCATGGTGTAGCTATAAAGTACAGATTTATCTGCTCCTTGCGCCGTACTGTTTTCTCTCTAGGTTATGTTTGGTGGTATTCGCAATGCGATACGCCGCAAGCGCGTCTTCAATGCTGACAAAAGAAACGACTATTTAGTAAACACGTTAGAAATTTGTTAATCGTTTAAAAGCCTTTAGAAAATAATACAAGACTTAATAGTATTTGTGTTTGTTCAGTTACAAAGCTGTTTTTCTACTAAACACATTCAATGTTTACTAACACACACCAGTATTCTATATCTTATGATTATTCATCCATTTTTGCAGGAAATTTTACAAACAATTTCCATCAAATTTATGAACAGAGCTTATAAAAGATAATTTAAATTATGGATGAGATCGAATATAAATTAAAATCACAAGATCCTACTTTAATATCACATGTAAGTAGTTTTATAAAAATCGACAATACATTTCATAGTAGCTAAAAATTATTAGTAAATTATTAATTATTAATGTTATTTAATTGTTTCTCTTTACAGGCGATATCCAAGCTTGTTCAGATAATCATAGAAAAGTCAAAGCTAGAAAAGGATATTGCAAAAGTAAATTGATTTTTGCCTCTTCTGACAAATAGGATGCTTATTTCATTGGTTTTTATATACTGCTTTTTGTAGATATCAGAATTTCAAATACTCACTTTAAAGTGCAAGAGTGATGACTCTGTAGTCAGTACATCAGCCTGTCAAGCATTGATTATATTTGTTGAAGCTGGATTATACACTTCTAAGTCTGCGATAGCAACTTTCTTAAGTGTGTGTTCTTCAACGTATGTACATATGTATTAAATGAAATAATTATAAATAATATACATTTCTGCAAATACCTTTCGACAAATTTTATGTTGTTTGATTTTATGTTGTTTGATTTTACAGCAATTATGAATCAATCACTGTAGCTGTGAGTGAGCTGTTAATGTTGGACTACAAGATGCACAATCAGCCCAGTGAATATAATCTTGAAGCATCTACTCAGCATCCATTTATTACAATCTTGAATCAGGAAAAGTATAGTTGGAGAGCAGTGCTGATTCAAATGAAGCAAATAATGCATCATAATGATAACGAGTATATGTCATCACTGATATAATATACATATATTGCAAAATAATACACATAGAGAATCTCATAAATTATCATTATGAAAAACTTAAGAATAGATAGATAAAGAAATGTATAATCTATTTTGTTGACTTTTTTACTTAAATTACAAAAATTAACTTTCTGATAATTAAAGTTAAATTTTTACCTGTTTGGATTTCAGACTCGTGGAGCTCTTGCGGCCTGTATTCCTGTATATACTATGCAATCCTTCTACAGATTTGGACGACGGCTTTAAACAACAAGCATGGCAACTTGTGATCGAAACTAGTGACGCTTCCAATTTAAAAGTAGAGATTTTACTCTGGCTGTGCGTTAATCAAACACACATTTGTATCGATATGAATTGTAGAGTGCTCGAGCTTGCAGAGAGATCATTGCTAAAGAAAGATATCAAATATTGTACAGCACTGGTGCCTCTGATCACGTCTTTGACGATCAATTTCTTGGAGTATGGTTATCATCCGGCGCAAAATTTGTCTATGATACTTGATTTAATCGAGCAGTGTTGTGACGACTATATTGGAGACATCATGATTATTTTAATGGCAGAAATTATTTTAATATGTCCAGCCACTTATTTGTCGAAAGTTTTTAATATATGTGAGTATATATACCGTACGATATGCATAAATAATGTGATAAAATTCTGCGTTTTCCTATGTAAAAATTGCATAAAATTCTGTGGGACTTAATTTCGTATAATCGTAGGTAGAGTTATCATGGACAAGATGCCGTGCAACGTTATATTACTACACGCTCTAGCTGCAGCCTTGCTAAAATGGCTAGCTTATCCGTCAATGTTGTGCCAAGACTTGTTACCGGTGGCGAAGGAATTGATAAACAGGATTTTGCAACAGAAAGACACTGATAGTTATCACGTCGGCGACAACACTGTTCCGAACGAGTTGCTCCTTACGCTCAGCCACAGCAACAACCATATTCGAATCTACACAGAACTCGTCCGCAATCTATACTCTCTGGAGAGTGATGTCGAGTCTTGGTTGGAGAATTTCGCGCTCGCACCGGTCGATCTCGGTTACATGTGCAAATTGATCCTATGCGGGATCTTCTTGCACAGCAGCGAGTTCCGCGTCGTGCAGAAATCCTGCCAGATTCTTGTGAAAATGGTCCATGAAATCAACTCCTTCGCATCGCACATGCTGTCCTTACTGCTGCACAAACTGACGAAAACCAACGACAGCGTTACGTCCAAATATCTGCTGCTGTCTCTCCCGGAATTTGTCGTGTACAAAGAGAACTTGCGGATCGTCATTCACACATTGAACTCGCTATTGAGCAGCGATAAGTCCCTGCAATACTTCGCGGTTCAGCTGTATGTAATGACATTGAAAAAGGAACCACGTTGCCAACGTTTTGTGTCCGACGCGTTGATAGATCTAGCCAAGGAGAGTGGCCACAGCTGGCACTCGGATGTAGCATGCGCCCGGGCGATAAAGTACGTCTGCGAGAGCCGGCCTGAACTCTGCACGGACTTCGTGCCGCTGCTGTCTCAGATCTTGAATCGCTGCTACGACTTGAACGGTGGCGCGGCCAGTGCGCTCGCGCTCGACAGCATCTCGTTATTGTGCGAGGCTGCTATAATAGGTACTTGAGAACTCTTATTTTCATATGTTATCATATGTATCACACTTCTTTATAAATCACCAAAGTTCTTCTCTCGTAATTAACATAGACCACGATTTCGTTTCACAGGTGTTTGTTCAACGTGGAAGTTGTTGGCACCGAAAATGCGTAAGGAGAAGCGCACGGTAATCTTGGAAAGTCTCTGCGGCCTCTTTACGGACGTTCCTTCCTTCCCATTCAAGTCAGACGACGACTACGAGAGCTTCTTCGTCGATGTGGTGCCGCTTCTATGGAGCTACGTGGTCGGCCGGGACATGAGGGTCGCAGAGTCGGCGCTCAAGGCGTTGAAGTCCTACTCCTTCGCGCGAATTCCCTTAAACGCTTTGCCGCTGGAGTTTCGGTCGAATGTCACGTTACCTCGCGTGTACTATGAGAAAGCGGCTAGTAAAGACGTCAATCCCGAGGACATAGTGCAATACGTGCCAGGCGCGTGCTGGATACAGATGTTGAAGAACATAAACAGAAGCATCCTGACGATGGCCGGGGATCTCCTGATCTCCTATATCGAGGAAGAATTGGGCACTTACAAGTCGCAGATATACAATTGGCCGCAAGGAGAACCATGTAATTTTAAATACTTGCCGGAGAGAAGTGTGATCAGGGCAGTCGGCGAGCATTTAAGACGAAGCAATCCGTCGGACCCGAGTGAGCAGAGGATTGTTGTGGAATGTATGCGTATATTCACTCACAAGTACACGAAACCATTGCCGAATGTGCAGTGGGAATTTCTAAGTAAAGCCATGCAGATCTCGGAGGTAGCCAAAGAGTACGGTTTATCTATTGCGAGCCGTCATTCGTACATTTCGTCGTCGGCAAAACTTCTGGTGGAGAATTGCCTATCGAAGTACAGGTCGCCGAATTTCAAGTCTACGTCGGACGTGGGCATGTTGTTATTGAATGAAAAACATTTGGTGTTTTACACGAATCTGCACGAGCTGTGCCAAGCCTTCCCGCCGAACGACTTGAAGCACTTCCTCGAGGCTTCTCTCGATTGCGTAGTCGAGAAAATATCACTCAACGACGAGAAAGCGGTCGCTTCGTTTGATCGTATCATGTCTTCTTACGCGACGGTTTTGAATAGCGACGCGACACACTTAGGCAATCGCACGCTACTGTATACCATACTGAAGAACATCTTCCAAAACATCGATTTAACATCGAACCATTTCCACAAATATTTCACAACCGTGATGGAATTGTCGGTCGAAGAAGTAGAACGAGTGACATCGCCTAATATCTGGTGGGAAGGAACGCCAGAAAAGCTGAGGAACGCTATAGTTGTTAGGGTCGAATTGGCCTCGAGGAAATTTAGCGAGATGCCTCTCTCTTTGTTGAATGAACCTATCGACGTGGTTGCGTCCAGTTCTACAGAGTAAGTGTTGTGAGGTAGTAAGAAGTAGTTACTACTAACTCTTGATGCTCGCTTCAGTTTTTCAGTAAAAATGAACATTATTCTTTTTACTTTCCCGTAGGATGCAGAAATACTTATTGGAAGGTATGCAGAAGGTGCTGGCCGAATTGAGATCGGAAAAGTACTGCGTGGATTGGATCGTGGAATTTATGAGTCGTATCAACACGCTCATGTTGGAGTCGCCCGACGAAAAAGACAAGATCGCTTTTTATTGTGACATTTTATTCATCTCTGTTATCTGCTTGTCCGGTATGGACTGTCTTCTGTCGAAGAAAGAATTACTAAGTGCTTCGCAAGATTTCAGGATACGATTGTTTCCGCAAGCGATCTTGATGCTCGTTAACAAACAAATTTGGAAATCCACAACTCGTCAGGTATTCATCTTATTTACTTTACGTCTTTTGTTCAACTAAAAATATCTTATATATATATATATATTTTTTTTTTTTTTTACAAAGCTACTTATACTTAATCTCACATGTTCTTAACAACTAAAAATGTAATCATGTCGTAAAATTGAAATTGCGAAGAAGTTTTGTCTTCGTTGCGAAACTAACGATACACATCCATCAACATAAGTACAGATTGTTAATTGTATTAATTCTTTTTTTAGATCATGAATTGGCTGAATCACATGAGGATCAGTTCCGTACCTGATGTGTATAGACTTGCGTTTCAAAGCGCGTTAATCTTATTAAGGCATGAAAAAGACTATATCTTACAATGGACAAATTATCTGTCCATTAAAACTTGCATCCCAACATAACTATACATATGTATAACTAAATGTATTTACAAGAGATATTTTTGTATAAAAAAAAGGGAAGATTATACGTTCAGTGAATTAACTTCTTTTTTTTCGCATTATTCAGCCTTGTACTCGATTAAGAATATTAAATCCTCCTAGATAGAACTGCAATGGAAAATTATGGACATATCCGACATCCCCTAATCAAACATCTACGTTCTTCTATTAATCACTAACAAAATAATAATTATATCAAGCCTTGATAGGCATATATATACACTTAGGTCCGTATATCCTTATTGTGTTAATTAATGCTCAATTCGTTTAATTGTTATAAATTTTTCTATGTTCAATATATTATGTATTATATTTTTCAACAATATATAACGTGTAGAAAAAGATAACCCAACCGTCACAGTCAAAAGATAAACATTCAAAAAACGTGAAAACTTTCTATCTTTCTGTTGGTTTGAATGTTTTCCTGAATTTTGCGTTAAAGATATGTAGATTTATGCGATCGAGCGTATATATATGTATGCTATATTGGACTAAGAGTCAATCACACGGAAGAGAAGAAGAAAATTTCAGTTAATCGCGATTAGTAATTACCGGCTTAGTTGTTACCATACAGAGAATCACAAGCGATAATCAAGCGACGCGGTAGCGTCGCGACGCCAAGTACATAAAGACGATAAAATAATGTTTTAAAAAATCTACTAATAACTTCTTAATTCGATAATTACTGTGCTCTTTTGTTTATATACATCAGTACTTTTTAAAATATTTTACAAGCGCAATGTCGATGTAAAGAATACGAAAACGCTACTTTATAAGGCTCTCCGATTTGTATAGATATAACATAATATAAATATAAATTTTCAAGAAATCGGAAGAAACTCGTATTCGTTCATTTTCTCTATAAAATATATGTTATGTACGATAATACTCATATTGAATAAAGTAGCGAGCACAGGTGCGCTTGTTGTAAAAGTGAAAATGCATATTATATAACGATCCCTAGCTAAACTATTTTTCATCATTCTTCACACATAGTTTCCATACGTATTACCTCAATATGTGTCATACCTATCTACAATTTTCTCGTCACATATGTTACATGTGACGACACTCATAATGCTACACGGATGTCTCGCTGTTGTCTAACGTCATTACTGTTAAAGTGTTGGGTCTCGAACCAGTCAGGATCTGTTCCTCAGGTGGACGCATCCTAGGCTCCAGGATATTTCTTTTTGTCTCGATGCTCTTCTTGATTGGTGTACGACTAGGACTGGACTTCCTGCTGTTCGGGTACGACTTTAACAAACGTGCCCTGAACAATCAATAAACATTTGGAATTATCAACTCTGCCAAGTTCCTATTCCTTTCATCATATATATTTGAAACCAAAGTTACTGCTAAGATTTCTGGACTTACTGCTACAGAACCTTAAATATTTTCTAAGTCCGTTGGAAACCGCCATAATGAGCGGTTAAATTTTTATTTATACATTTTTTTTATTTGGATGATATCATCCGTGTGAAATCAGAAAAAAATTTTGTATTAAACAAAGAATAGTTAAATAAAATTAACACATTTAAAAAAGTATGTTAGAGCCATTTTATCTTAGGAGAAGGTAAATTTGCTAAAACATAACAAAATTTTCTACTATCTTGTTATAAGGTCAAGCAGTTATTCAACATATATGTGACTGAATTATTGCTGAATCATACATACGCATCCATTAACTTGAGGAACAAACGTGTGTATACTTGGTATTCTTCGTCACCAAATTCAGTAGGATCATGTCTTGCATGCTCATAGAGATCACAGAACTGGTGAATTAAACGCTGGCCACTTCCATTTAACGGTGTGGCAAGTGTGGTGAGTAGATACGCTCTGAGATTTTCAGAAGGATGTCTTTTCAGACAGCTGTCGTACTTTGTAATCTCTGACTCTGCAAATATATTTGATAGAAGCCAGAGCTCTCAATCTGACATGACAATAAAGCAGCTTACCTAAACTTTTTACATCGTCAACTGCTTTCAGTCTGTAATAATGTGGTGGAGCTTGACCTCCTGAAGTCAGAATATATCTAGGATCACTGATGAGTTGTGGTTCGTACTGGATTCTAGGTATTACCTCTATTCTCCTTTCTATTTCCTTCTTTAAAGACTGTAATATGAAATGCAGTAGTAGATTTGTACTTTTTCAAAGAACTTTCTGAACTAATGTACTGGTGCAGTAAGTTAGAGTGAAACAAGTAGATTTCATTTTACTTATCAGAAAAATGTTCGAAAAAAAAAAACAGACTTGTTGATTAAACAACAACGCAGTGGCATAGTATTAGGTTAACCTCAAAATCATTGTCGAAAACTCACCTTTTTCGCATCGTGTCCTATAGGAATATGAGGACCTCGACGGGATCTCAGGGCGAACCTCATGATTTGACGTTTTGCGAAAATGAATAGTAATAATATCGTCAAAACGCCTGCTGCTATGAATATCACTATGGTTACACCGGAGAGTTCCTGCGACATTTTTGTACAACAATCGACGAGCTTCGCTTCAGTAAATTGTCAGAAATGCTTTCTTTTGCTAAGAAAGAAACATATGCCGTGTCGAATTAATCATATAAACTCCACGACACGAACTTGCAAATAGAAAAATCTACACCGCACTGATTAGCGTACAGAGTCGTATCTCGCGCGCGTCGCCATGAACCCAAACGAAACACTTTATCTCATAGCTATATTTATACATTATGCTTTTGAATTTTTAAGATAACAGAAAACAATTCACTTAAACAATACTACTTTAATGACTGCAGTTTTGTATTATTTGTCGCTACCAAATTACCAATACCGAATTTCAATAAATATACTTTGCAAAATATAACTAAATTTATATTAAAAAATTAATTTTTTTGAAAAAATCAGAAGTCAAAAACTTTTAAACCAATTATTCAGAAAATCATTTTTACTGCAAGAATAAATATTTTATCTTTTTTTTAGACAAGTGATTTAACATATATATATTTATATATTTTAAAATTATATGATTTAAAATTATATATTCCGTAAGATACTTTCTATGGCTTTTTTGAATAATGTTTCATTTATGGCGGCTATCTCGAGCATTAAATTTTTTTGCTCTTCAGAGAGTATTGTATTAATTTTTAAAAACGACAGTATGAGTTTCCCGAAGTTCTTATCTTTGGAGTAGCAAAGTGCCTTTTCTGAGAATAGTTTTATAACTTTGCTAATCATGTCATGGTCGAGCTTTATAGATAAGAAATTTTGCAAAACAGTTATATGCCATGGCTTCAGTTCCTCGACGAATGTAAGGAACTCTCTGCAAAGACATGAAATATTTCTTGTTAGATGTGTTTACTATTTCTAAAATGACTCAAATAGAACATAGCAAGTTTATATATGCAATAGTCACTTTTACAATCATTATAGATAAATGCTAATCTCAAAATTACTAAAACCTGTAGTGTTTTATAATAATCTCAGAAGAGAATCAAGAGATGATTGAATTAATAATAATAACGCAATTATAGAACGTACTCTAAGAGCACCCTTTTTTTTCCTTGTTCAAATGTGTTTACAATAGTAGAAATTAATGTTGTGTCTTTCAATTCAGCATTGAGAACAGGTACAAATATGAACTGCTGTATCTCATTGGGAAATTTTTTAACACATTCACCGATCGCGGATGACAGTAAACGAGATGGTTCTTCCAACTGAATAATCTGTGACCACAGTTTAAAGAATAATTAACATATAAAGTATGAGATCAATTGATGATTGCAATTATCAGTATTATATTATTGATTACCTTTGGTAGTAACAAATGTGTGCACAAAATATTGAGATATTTCATTTTCTCCTCAATAGTCATGTCATTCATTGACTGACATATATTATAAATGCCCTTAGAACTTGATTTTTTAGACAGCTCATCCACTAGTGGGACAATATCCTCGTCAGGAAGATTTTTCAATTGGGCAAAATCTAATTTTCCATTATTTCTTTCTAAACTTTCACAAAGAGACTCTAATATATCACACTTTTGCAATGGTGCAGTTGCAGATTTTTCTGCAGTTACTATAGGTTGTACAGTTCGTTCAACTTGAGTGAAATAAAACTGAGTAGATGGTTCTAGCGTTGACTGACTGAATGGCATCTGAACATTACTACCGTTCTCTTTGTCATCATCATTATCACTATCTTCACTATCTTCTGAGGACATTTTTTCTTCGCTCTAAATTAAACAGTTTACACATTAATGTGTGTGCATGTATGTATATTTAATAAATGATACACATACTATTTAAGTAACTTTGCAATAAAATAATTATTTCCACTATTATTTCATTTTCGCAAATAGATTTGCCAATGTTAACATTAAATCCTTCATATCAGACTCGTAATTTTGAGAATTTAATTTATAACAAGCAAAATATCAGTAGTCACGTGAACTAACCTCTCCTGTAATCACCTTCCACATCGGATTAGCCTGGGCGATATTATTCTGCATTTTTTCCTTCATAGATTCGAGTCTCGTTGCGGTTTCTTCTGACAACGTGTACTTTTCGAAGAAAATCTCCCAATCCATATTTTCCCGCAATTGTTCTCTCATATTGCTTAATTTCGCGCATGTTCCGTTCAACATCGTGGCATCAGTGACGTATACGTCTTGATACCTGAAGCTGCTTTCCTTCATAATAAGTCTACGAATACAAACGAATAACATGATCTTCATATAATTTCCCTTCGTCAGAGAATTATTGTCAAAGAAAAGATCGATATTCCTTCTATACTTCTATACAATTTTCAACACCTATTTGTTTTCAACAATTTTTTTGATAGTATTTTTTCGAATCAAGATTCTCAGGAGCTGTGGATATTCTCAGGGCACGTTCGTCCGCTCTGTGAATATTCCCATAGATATTTTAGCAGTCCAATTTCCCAGTTTTCCGCAGTCGTTAGCATTCGCAAGTCAATCGCCGCATGTCTATTATGAAGAAAAGAAGATCCCCGCTGAAGGTCCTTGCGAGATCACGTCGCGTTTCATTGAAAAGAAGAAAAATAAAGTGAGACAAAAGGAACAGAATCCAGAAAGAACAAAAGATCACAAAGATTGTTAAAATGATGTTAAAATGACGAAAAAATCAAATGACGACGAAAATAACAACGAAAATAATGAGAAAACTCACTTTTCAATCATGATTCGATCATTATCTTGTCATTTTGACGTCATCGTGACTGTCTATTCTACTTGGGAAGCGAGTGCACGTCTTTCTTCGCAGTCACTCATGGGCGGTTCGCGCGGCGGCGAGTCAGTCGTTGACGCACAGTGCGCGAGTTCAGTTGTGCAGTAAAGTGCCGCATGTCGATACGCGCGATCGACAGACCATAACAATAGCAACATTTTCGTTGAGCGATTCCATGATCACATCCGCAAGAAGCGTCGATTTACGAGAACGCTCATCCTTCCTCGACGGCAAGGTAAGCTTGTGATTAGATAATAAAACCGTGTATCTTCGTTACTCGTAAGTATCGCCTCGAGCAACGTGAAATCTCCAGATATGTCTGAAAGATATCCGAAGGACGACTGTTTCTTGAATGTTTAAAGAATGTCTCTCGCAAATGCAACGTGAATTCCGGTGATTTCAGGAGATGCCTGCATGTTTTTCGAGAGAACATGAAGATGTCTTCATAGTAAGTCGTAGAGATTTATAATTAAAATACAATTTAATTCTAAATGAGATTCCATTTGGAAGTAGGAAAATAAAAAATAAGGAATATAAGGAATAAGAGAAGAAAGATAAGAAAAATATAATCGCGTCGCAACAAGTTGCGGTCTTTAGAGTAACCCGCACAAAAATTTGTGTCGTGACAATTCACATACGAACGCGCTCAAGAATATGCTATATTTATCCTGAAATTACTAGCGCGATCGATTAACGCTTAAAACGTTTACAAATTGCACTTACAAATTGCTGGCGTTTACATTTCTTTAACGCGACTTTTATATATTCACGAGTAGACGTGCAACTTACACACGTCTTTCTGCGATAACGACATATATTTCGGACATGTAGTGAATGTTCTCTTCTTCCTCTTTCTCCTCTTTCCGTCTGCGTCACGTTCATATCAACGTCACGTTCAACGATCGTTTAAATTCCAACATAGAAATCATCTGCATAACGACAGAGGACGGGATCCATTAGACGCTTTAAAGCACTTTAACTGTATAATGACATCATTAATTCCGTATATTAAAAGGAAAACACTTGGAAGCCTATAAAACATCTAATGGATCGCACCCAGAAAGGGAGAGAAAGAGAGTCGCGGCTGATTTGCATTGCTTGTTATCGTGGCGCGACGTTAATGAGACACGATAACGCGATACGTCACTAATGTAATATCCGGAGCAAACTCGCGCGACCGATTTTGGAAACAGATAAATCGGATAAGCTCGAGGAACCTCGGATTTCCTATATTATTATTATTTGAAAACGCAAACATTACACGTGCTTGCGTAATTATCATTCGCTACGTGTGAATGATCATCCTTGTACAAGTGAGGCTTATATTATCATACATATGACTTCGGTACTTATCACGAGACGCGTGAAAGCATCGTAAGTAACCCGTGTTAACATTACTCAAACTGTTTGAAGCAGTGTAGGTGTTCGCCGGAGATATTGCACAAGGCGTGTTTGAGTCCAGGCTCTGTCACGTAGTAGTTAACGGATTGATTTATTTGCGCGGAGTGGATCATTGAATCGTGATAAGCGGCACATCTGTCACACATTCACCGGGCTAGATCGCGAATAAATCGGAGATCGGAAACAGGCTTCGTTTCGTTGATTCCGGTGATCAATCGACCCCGTCTATTTCCCTATCTGAACGATTCACAACCTTTGTATTAAATGATTATAATATTAAACCGCTATCGTACGAGAATCGCATGTATCGGTGGTAAATTTACTCGCGCAGTCGACCGTGTCGAATCACGTTTCCACCGCGCGAATGGACGTCAACGGAGTCGACAGGTGTGTCCTTTTTAACGGGACCAGGTTGGCATTTCTTGCATTTAAATTTAAACAAGTGTACGATCAAGTGTTGAAAGGAAAAAGAACAAAATTCTAAGATGTGGCATACAGCTGATATCAGCAGAAAAGGTGCTCATGTCAAATATAGCTGATGTTAGCAGAAAAGGTGCTGATGTCAACTATCCGCGTGTCAACGAGTTAATATTAAGTCCTCGTAAATAAAACACAACGTACAGGACGAGATTTGATTAGCAGAAACTACACAACGTCGATGGGGTTGCTTTGTTCTGTATTCCGTGTATCTGCCGCCGCGTTCGCTATCAAATTTATTAGCATCGGCCGCGCACGATATTGAGAACTGGTTTTGCCGCTGGAAAACCCAGATCGCAAGGCCGTTGTTTACGCATGTACGTATTATGAATACGCGCGCGCCTCCGCGTTTGACAAGAGTGGGAGAGAACGCCGTTGTTACTGAACCGCACACAGATGTTCACTGCACTCGCCGGTGACGCGACGAAGTTTCCGATTCACTTGGTGATGTATGAAGAATATTCCTGGGATACCTGATAAAAACAGAACAAACGCGTGTGAGTCATAATCGAGCTCATGATAATTATGTAACGGTACGGTGGGCATAGCTATTCGGGGAGATAAAAACGCTCTAAACGCACTCTAGTATTATCCTCGTGGAATTTAAATAACTCATTGTGTTTGCGTCAAAAACACGCGACAAACACGTCGATATAATGTAACATATGTTCATCCCGAAGTAACGAACGACATTTGAACGAGTGAATGTGGCGTGTTAGAGAAGGCCAGGTCAAGTTGGTCCAGAAGACATATGAACCATCTGTTTTGTCTATATATTTACTGTGCAACAAACAGTTGAAAAAGAATGGCAAAATGTTTCTTTTAGAAAGCACAAGTATTTCTTTTATGTTCTAAAAGGAACATAATTTTTTATGTTCCAGAGAAAACACTTGCGACTTCCTTTCCAATGTTCATTACGATAAACATATAAATGAAATGCATGACCAACTTGATCTAGTCTCCTCTACTATTTTTTCCCTCATTTATGAAACAGCTACGGCTATGAAAAAGCACGTTTCGGAGTTACTTTCTGCCGTAACTGCATGATTACGATTATTACGAAGAACGTGCGCAAGATCGGGAGTTCGGATAACGCTCGGCCACGTATTATTACACGTATCCGTTCGCAGTCCAGTGGTTATCTCTTGGGATGCAAACATTGTAGCGCATTGTTAGACCGTAACATTAGACTATCCGTGTATTCGATTAACAAAACGGCGTTATTAACAGCCGCGGAACGCTGTCTATGTATCGGCCAGGTGTCTCCGCGTGAATACGCCTTGTTCCAATTATTCAAATGATGTTTTTAATATTAAACAGACCGTGTTTTTCCGCGATGAGCAATCGCATAGTCCTCATGAATGTCGTTACGGTCGAACAAGCGGTAGGCAAGAAAAAAATTAACAACACGCATGATAATGTGCGCAAGACTCGCATTCGGCCGACTTATCTACAAAATTTGCTGCGGAACGTGATCGATTTCTCGCCAGCAAATACGAGAATTTACTTAAAACTAAATAACCGATGACCCAGCGAACACAATTTATTGTCCGATTACAACTGCGAAGACTAACACTAAGAGAATGCGCCGCATTTCAAGGAGAGTCTTCTTATTACAGAGCAGTATTTTCGAGAAACAAATTGCTCGCTCGAGATTTTTAGCCGGTTAATTATTTAATAACCCGTGTTATCGCGAATGGCACGATAGCGACAACTGTACCGTTTAATCCACGACAGCGAGAGTCGTCAGTGTACAAATATTATCCCGACAATGGTGCCGAATCGACAATTACTGATATACGATGTAGGGTGTGGCTGCGAACAGAATAGAAAATCGAACTGAATCAGAATCTCAAATCTGCGATATGACTAATATACGTATGAGAATCATTAACTCTCAGTATCACATTGTGGTATTAATTAAACTAGAAAATTTATTCTATAAAAAATATGAAGAAGTAAGTTTCCTTTTCTTGTTTTTGAAATATCTCTAAGGAAGCATAAAAATCATGAAAATCCTTAATTAAAAGAGAAACTGAAAAATTAAATTTTGTTCAGTGTTTGTATTGTATACCGAAACACTGAAGATGATTCCAAAGAAAATCCAAACGTATGTAGATCTCATTATATCAGAGATAATTATTAGATAATTTTTGTTCATAAAACTATTAATTTTTGTATATTTCAATTCAGCAGTTAGCTCTCACAGGTCTATTATTTTAATTTCTTATATTTGAAAAATTGAAATTTATTTTAATGAACCCCAATGATATACTGAGAATTAACATGTACATTGAACGTAGATAATTCGCTTGTACGATGTGTTCATTCGCGAGTTCATTGTCGTTTCTCATGTTGCGACGTCAGTTGCAGAGAAAGTGTATCGTGTAGGGTAACCAGTGTTCTTTGATATAAGTGACGTTCGACTGAAGCGAAGTGACTCACGCATGTGTGGGTCATTATAGTCGTTAATTGCATACATCTATATGATAATACACAAGTTCTAAACAAATAAAAAATCTGTCGTACATCGATACAGCTTTTTCCAGATCAAACGCTCGGGCACTTTTCCTCTCCTTATTGCTAAATGTCGAATGTGTGCATCTGAAAGTACGCCGCTATGCACTTTTCTGTTTATCACAACGGCGTCGAATCTTTATGTAGGTTACAGCTAAGCTGATAACGAATGAAGACTAGACGGGTGTGCGCGTAGCAAAACATAACAAATAGCAACGCTTGAACAAGGACGTCAAATCGACAAAAAGAGGTGCACTTTTTCTCTTTAATTGCAACCTCTGTCTTGCTTTACGTTAAAAAAAAATATAGATAGTCTCGCGATAATATATGAAAAAAGCGTGCCATAATTATTCAGACAACACAATTTACTGAAAAAACACTGATGTTTTAAAGACACTCAAAAGACGTCTCATTTTTTTCAAACGTCTTTAAAGCATCTTCCAGAAATTTGTACTGTCTGAGTAGTCAAGCCGAGAATTAAAATCAGATTAAAACGTTATACTTTCTTTCTCTCTCTCTCTCTCTTGCCGGCTAATTTCACCACTTGAGTTTCATCAAGATATAAACTTTTTATCACAACGGAATTCTCTACAAACACATGTGAGCGCCGAGTTTATCAGTACACAGCTTTATCGCAGAACCGACCGAAACATCCGATCGACGAACGAAATGAGAACACAAATACATACACGCATAGATGTGCACACGATTGCATTGCGTTTTCGCATTATAACCGCAACATGCACGGTTAAAAATACATTGTCGTCTTTAATAGACGTATGCGGAATTGCGTTATCGGTGCAAATAACGCGATTCCGGGAAACGATCGGTTTGCACGGCAACAAAGTCATAACTAAGCGACAGATTTATGCGCTTCAGTAGACGCAGGTGTGTGTACAGGGCACTTCAAAGATTCTCAATGTCCGTTTACAAAGTTGCTAGTTGAAAATCCATCCATCTATCCGTTCATCTATCGCGATATCCGTCGATCCGGACTGACTGTTTCCCACGTTGGAACTCGAGAACGCAGAGATCAGAGATTAGCGAATAATTGACTTAAACGAGTTAGTGTACGAGTTCGTACGAGCGCAATCAAGTGGGATCGCACTGATTACATATCAGTGTAGACAGGAGGCGCGTATCGGCTGATAACACACACGTGCTCGCTCGTTAAGTTAAATGCTGACACAGTGAGTGCGACGCGACTTGCCACTGTCGCGAGCAAACGAGCAGAACGCAAACGGGTACGTCGTCGTCGCGGGTCAACGTAATCTCAAGAACATGATATTTTTGTGCTTACTAAAAACGTGCAGGAAGCGAGTCGTTCTCGGAAATATACGGGATTTCCAGCGAATTTTCCTCCTTCCGCGAGAGAGAGAGAGATCGTCTCCGAGCTGGAACAACGAGATTGTGAAATTTGGTGAAAAGCGTGACAATCACGACGCAAAGGATAGTAGACGTGTACTCACGTATTCCTCAATATGAAAAATGAGCAGACATGACATGAGATATCGGGATTTCCGATGCGCGACTAATGATGCGTATTTTCTTTTTATAGTAACCGTGTCGGGAAAGTTTCTCGGGAAAAATAATAAAATGCTGGAAATCACGCTTCAACTTTAAAAAGATCATTTGTCTCGTTTCACAGTCTGACTTTATAGACCTTGGAGATGTGAGTCTCTCCCAGATGTATCAAACTGGTCGTCTCCTGTAAATTTCTCAATTTTAGAAAATTCAATACTTCATCATGTTCTTTAGTACTGAAATTAAAATTAAACTAAGAAAAGTGTAGATCAGTATTATTGGCTTTCGAAAGACTTACGTGTCAACTGGTAGTTGCGATTCTGGTAAATTTGCTACCTGCAGTAATCCTGACCTGCGCACATTATGACACTTCGAGCACCTGAAGTCTCTTGTATCTTCTTCTCTCTCTTTTCGTCGTGATTTCTTGAATTCTCAATCGAATGCTCTGCGGAAGTAGCAGTCTGTACGGTGCTGCAATTACGATCGAAATCTATATTGCTTATTCGTTTCGTGGAACGATCTACTTGTTTAAAGAGTACCATGCACGCAAGAGCGATACAAGTGCATACATATGCATCTGACGATTGTGCCGGAAGCAGGAGGCATAGGATAGACTATTAGAATCACGAGAACCGCGTAGTTACTTAATCAAAATGCATCGTCTCTGAGGAAAATATTACTACTGCTTATTGGCTGCATCTACATAACAAGGAGAAACAATGAAAGGAGTGTCTGCTTTGACGTTAGTCGTTTCGCTATTGCGCAACAATACATTCGCTATATATATATTAATACATAAATTAACGTAAAGTAAGTCCGAAAGCACGTTATTTACACCGCGTACAGGTAAAAGAAAAATGTTCGCGCTTCGACGTGCATTCAGAAGTATTGAGATAGCTGGATTTCGTTGAGGAACAATAAACATCTCCGAGCTCGCGCTTGTATCCGACTTATTTTCTTTCCTATGTTGAAGAGAAATTGCAAATATGTCTTGCAAATAATTATCAACGCGCAATAATTATATATTGTATAATTAACAATAACAAGAGACATTGATATGTCGGTTAATAGGTAACTTTCTTCAATGGTTATATATAATGCCAATATTAAAAACGATATCCAAGAAATCGAATTAAACGCATACAAAACAAAGATTATTAACAATTATTGTCAAATAATTGTTTCACACAATACATAATTATTGCGCACTGATAACTGCGGTAAGGCTCTTATTTGTAATTTCTCTTTAAAGATCGAATTTGCCTCTGCGAAAGCTGCATTCAATCATTAAGGCAACTTATTTTTGTTTGAAGAGCGACATTAACATTACGGGGAGAGAAGAATACAATCCCGTCCTGATCCTCGAATCGCGAGGTAAAACCTTTTAACGTAAGAATATTATTTCCAGGCACGGCGAGCGCTTAAGAAAATGCCGATTCTCTCTGAGTTGTCGCGTCGGTTTCAAATGTTAACGACAGACGCGAAACCGGATCCGCCGCGCACCGGTATCCCCAGTTACACGCACAATCTGCCGCCGACGGAGGACGAAGAGACGAAGAAAAGATCAAAATCGATGCCCACCACGCAGAACGAATTGCACGCGCACAGAAACGACAAGGACGACGATGGCGTCGACGTGACGGCGTCGATGCGACGACAGAAATCGGTGCCGAACGACGCAACGCCCACGAGAGATTTCTGCGCGAAAGCGGAAGACCTCGGTCACACAGGACCGACGAACGAGTCAAAGGAGTACAAACGATCGAGGACGCGAACGAAAGCGAAACATGGTAAATATTGTAAGTATAAGAAAGATATCGCCGCGCTTATCGTGAAAATTACGCACGGAAAAAGAATTTCAGTTCGTGTAACTATATGTGGAGCAGACGAAAAACTCGTTGATTCGCCTGAACATTCAACTGCATTAAAACTCAGTTGAGGTAATTGAGAGCAATTGTAGCTGAATAGAAGCCTTCTACAGAAATCATTCTGTTCTTAAACGGAATATTTCATCTGGTTCCTAGATAACAGAAAATTCAGTTACACTAACGGAGTTATTTTTTCCGTACTATAATTACTGTTAGGAAGAATTCTGAACGAAAACAATTATCGTATATCTTCGAGCGCAGAGAAGCTGTAATACCTATATTAATAAACATTACTCGAAACTCGTTTCTTTTAAGCGTTAAGATTAGGAAATTAATTTTTGTTGAAGATTCGAGATTACTATAGATAGACCTTGTCTTATCTCATAATTGCTTTCAATTAGACGTTCTTCGTTTAATCATATCGAATGTCTGTTGTCTTTTTTTCAAATGTTTGATTTATAAGAGAAAAATTCAAGGGAACAAAATGTAACTCGCCAAATATAGACGCAAGGTTGCAAAGTTACTTTGTTCAGGAAAGACACTGATAATAGTTCAAAGCAGTGCGACATGCAATTTTCTCGACTGACTCGTAAACGTTATCGCAAATTCCTCTGCGCTTGAATGTCTTCCGCAGTGTTCTATGCAATGTTTGTTTTTCTCATTGGACTTCTCATAGGAATTACGTTAACGAGGAAGGGAAACATCTCGTTTTCTACTTCGCAGAAAAGAAAGAGATATTCTCGCTTCTTGTCGCGCGAGTTATATTACGCGATATTCAAGAAGACAAATAACGGTTTTTTGCAAATTTATCAGTCTTTTAAAATTCTTAAAAATCAATTTGCAGCGCAAGGCACAAATGTCGTGAATTACAACATTGTCAACTCTAATGGGGTGAAGATTGGCTCGCGGACGAGCTACATATGCAATGTAAATCATTACGCGACGAACAATAACACGACGGCGCAGTCTGAAGCTTCCTGGTCGAAGCCGAAGCACCGGCCGATGTCGCCGAACGTGGAGGAATTGAGCGCGTGCGACGAAGAACTAGCGTTCGACGATATGATCACTATCAAGACGCACGTTGGACATGGCTGGAGGGACGTTGCGAGGAGGCTGTCTTACTCGGACGGTCAGATCGAGCAGTTCGAAGAGAATTACAGACACAATGGCATCGATGAGGTAATTAAGTTTCGCATTTTTAAAACTGGATATTCAATTCTAAATAATCTATCGACGACCTTTCCCTGCATTGATCGACAACCCTGTTCTGTCTGACGATCAAACAAATATATTAAAATATGTTAAAAAAACATGAAATACTCCAAAAATCTTTGAAATTCCAGTTTAAAAAATCGGCGTACCTAAAATTAATAAGTATGTTGCACTCGAATTTACGAATATTTTCCGCTTAGAAGGTAAATATCTCAATAAACCAATAAGCACGATCCGTAATTAATGAAATTATAAAGAAACCTAACGTTTATATACAATCCTGGTTATCAGCGAAATAAAAAAAAAAAAAAATCAATAAATATCAATTATAAATTTTAATGAGATATATTAATGAGATTATATTAGATAATGCCAGTTGTATCAGTAACTAAAAAATGAATCATGTCCTAAATATAGATTTAGTAATTAATCATTACATGAATGATCATTAAATAATATTACAGAGACATAAAAAAGAAATTTTTCTTTTAATAAAATTTCAAAGACTTTTAGAAATATTAAATACAAATATATTTTTAATGTTTCAATCATTAGGACAAGGTTTAATTATTGGGACATTTACTTTATATATCGTAAATCCCCGAAATGCATCTTAGTTATAGTGCTGAATCACTAAATAACATCGATTCTCATCTATATACAATGATTTTAGGTGATATATCAGTTGCTACTCGATTGGAAGCAAGCTAATACGCAAGATGCCCGACTAGGAACGTTAATCAGCGCATTGTGGTCTTGTCAAGAGTACGACTGTGTTGAGCGGCTAGTCGCAACTCGTAAGGTTCCCTCTTAGTTGCGACCTGGGGAATATTCGCGTCTCCTGTCTGATAAACATTTGTACATACGTACGCGATCAATCGCGATTTTTTTTACTCGAAATAGTATTCCAATTATTTTTTTACGTATCGCACATATACTCTAGCACGCATTTACATATATGCGTACGGTCACGCACATGGTATCGCGAAGGTCGTTTTTATATTCGTTCTATGTAATTTTCATTACACCGAACCGGTCGAAAGAATACTGAATGAACAGCATATTTGACCTTCGTCTGATTTAGTACTGTATAGAATTTCAATGAGGGATTCCCGGTAGTTCCCGAATGGGAACATGATCTGGTTAATAATATTCGGACACTTCGCGATACCTACGCATATGCATAATCATCATTTACACACACATACACACTTTTTGTTACTTATCCATATAATCTATACTGTACAATCTAGAATAAATATATACTGCGATTCTCTGAAAATTACGGCTTATTTATTTTTATTTAGTATAAAATGAATTCATGTACTCTGACATACACATTTATCGTTATTTAAAATTCAAGCACGCACGTACATACATTTTACATCATATTATATATATAATTATATCTATAAATGTAAAATTATATAAATATATAATTATATATATAATACATACAATTTTTGTATGAAATATATGTTTAATCGCATTTTTCGTCTTACTATCTTCAGGTGTTTCATAAACAAGAGATGTTACAAATTATAAAGAATGTCTGGCTATGCTCAGTGTTTCAATAATTAATTTCTTTTTTGCCATATTGGATTTTAAATTTTTATCGTCTTTCTAATTCTTAATTTACATCGTCTTTCCGAATTGATAATACAAGAAAATAGTTAATACTAATATTATTTTGTACATATCATCGTTATTAAAAGAAAACTACGTTTAGTGGAAATAATTTAAATGCAAATTAATATTAAAATGCTTATATATATATATATATATATATATATATATATATATATATATATATAT
>NW_022639476.1:2324636-2405636 GCF_010583005.1 Odontomachus brunneus
TATATATATATATATATATATATATATATATATATATATATATATATATATATATGTGTATATGTATACTTTAATGTCCTAAACTCTTTTTACACATATGTCGAATTGTTAAGTTCTCTCCCTTTCTCGCATTTAAATAATTTAATCAAGAGAAATATATTATCTCAAATTTAAAAGAAACAAACATGTATATGCATGTATATACATACATACATGTATATACATGTATGCATATATATGTATAAAATAAGAAATACGATCGAATAAAAATGAAATGTTACATATTTAATTTTTGCCAGCAATTAGTAGCACATATATTATAATTTTCGTAAAACATTTATTGAAGTTTCATTCATGTTGTACCCATGTAAAAAGCAAAGTACTATGTTTTTACTGATTTTATCTGAAATTTTTGCTTGCATGTCAATCTGAAATTCCAGCTTTGATTTCGGGTATCATACAATTCGTCGGTACTGTCGTGATCATAGTATTGTTTATATCGTCATTATCTACTACCCTATTAAAGATCTGATTTTTACATTTTTCGAATTCTTCTACCATCTCGTGGAGCTCTCGGTCACCGTTTATGGTTATGATTGGTGCTGGCACCAGCCTCAATGTCTGATGATACAGCCATTCGTCGTGAAGTTGATGAATTTGTTTCAAATATTCCAACGACACTGTGTTCTCTTCCTTTCGTCCTCGTTTCTTCATTCTCTCGTATACAATCTCTGGTGTTGTTTTTAAATATACTAGACAAGAAATAAAGAATAGAGATATATGTGTATATGTTGCAATATGTCTTCTGATGTCTTTTAGTTTAAAATGTTTCTTGTTATATATATATGTGTGTATATATATATACACATATATACATGTATATATGTATAAAATGGTACATACCTATCAAGTCAGTTTCAATATTGGCGTTTCTCAAGCACCAATTATACCACTCTTCCAAGATAGATACTTCAGCATTGCTCAGCAGATTTTTACGCTTTAGATTTTCAACAAAACACATCGCGCTATAGACAGACCTCTCCATAATTTTGAATGGTGAGGGTGTCATACAAGTATGCAGTTGAAGCATTGTCAATTGCACATATGATTGAAATAAGTAAGCATAACGAGTTTGATTTTTATACATTAATTCCTGAAATATATTATATTGTTTGCTATTGTGTACCCCATTATTGAACATATCCATCAAGCCATATTTTATATATTGATTCTTTCATAATTACAATAAAGCATTTATCTTTATTAGCACATATATTTATCTTCTATAAGTATATTATGTATAAAACATACATAATAAAAGAATGTGATAAATACAAATTTATTTTCTGACTCACCAATAAATTTGTCCCAGAAACATCACGCCAAAGTTCAACTGGTTCTTCCAATACTGTGACATTATCAAATTTCTTGAAGTGACTTAGAAATGTTGTTTTGCCACTTCCTATGTTGCCTTCGACGCATACCGTAAAGGGACGCTTGTATAACTTGCCAGCGGAGTCAGACATTTTTATCAACGCTTTGAGAGCTGCTTTGCCTGAAAGATACAACACATGACTGTATTATGCTAAAAATACATTATCCACTTGATTTAATAAAAGATACATTATCCATCAGATTTAATAAAAGAAATAGTTCTAACTACAGATACAATAATCGTTTTCTCAGAAGAGATACAATAATCGTTTTCTCAGAAGAAGTTTATCAATAAAGTAAATAATTTTCAAATGTTTCTTTTCTTAGGATTAAATTAATAATAATATAAAATAATTATATCTTTGTATAAAGACAACAAATACAAGTTTTGACGAAGTTTACGTTATGAGTCTATCGTTATTTCTACGTGGAAGCAATGGCATATTTTTATTATAGTAAATACTGACGATTAATAGAATTGACCGAATAAGTTTATACAGATTATTACACCAATGTCATATTAAGCACTTCATTACCTATCACAATAATCACGAATTGAGATTTGTTGTTTATTTGCCTGTATACACAAACAACTTTTGCGTTGAGACTCGATCCTGTTACCGTAACGTTATCTCGAGAAACTTTACTGACGCTGCAATGTTCTTTTAATAGTCACAAGACCATTCGTCGATCTTTTTATCGAGGAAGAGCGACGATGATCCGTGCAGCACAGATAACCGATGACTGTTGTAAGTTTTTACCGCCAAAATATTCCCGCCACGCGTGGTCACTATTTTAAACGATTGTTGCCACGATGAGAAGCGCCACCTATGTTCACTCGTGAACATAGTCTGCGGTTTCCATGGGTACGTTCAAGGAGCTCGCTATCAACGCCATCGTGTCACTCTATCTTTATTGTATACTAAGGAGCGATAAAGATAGAACCACGCGGTAGTGTTGGTAACGTGCTCCTCGAACACTCCATAAAGAAATGAATACTGTGAATGGGTTGCATTTTGGAAGGTTGATCGTGAAAATTTCCCTCCAGCATAATCTCATGAAAAATAAAAACTTTTGAATGTTTTCGATTTTTATTTTTCATGAGTGAAAAAAAGGAAAATTCGTAATCGGCCTATAATATTAACATCGCTCATTAAGTGTTCAAATAAAGCTTTTCGATTAATTGGTTTGTACCTTCAAATCTTGATCGAATCTGAAGGTATGCACAAACTGAATTCAAGACCTCACTGAACGCTTATAGTGCTGAATGTACGTGACGTTTTTGGGAAGAGAGCGAGAGAGAAACATTCTTTCTATTTCATTGACCTATTATCAATTATTCACTAGTGATGACAAATATGTACGATTCGACATTAATCATACGGTAATAAGGAACTTGTAGTACGATTCTGTAACTCTTAATAAGTGTCGTTAATAGTAATTATATCAATTGTATCTAACGCAATAGACGCCGGTAAGGTTGTACCACATGACAACACAAGTAAAATCTTCGCGAGAGAATGATACTTACCGGTGGAAGACATTGTTACTGGTTCTCAATGCAAGTAAGCGCCACAATATTTGGAATTTTAGATGATGAAC
This sequence comes from Odontomachus brunneus, assembly GCF_010583005.1. Taxonomy (NCBI): domain Eukaryota; kingdom Metazoa; phylum Arthropoda; class Insecta; order Hymenoptera; family Formicidae; genus Odontomachus; species Odontomachus brunneus. Next base: position 2,327,673 of record NW_022639476.1, read on the forward strand.
ATTACAGGTTAACTAAAAGCGACGTTAGACATTCTTGACTACACATGTTCAATAGATTCAACCTGCGCATGATCTGTTTGTCCAGATTGTATCATAACAGGTTTGTTCTTTATAATAGTGAATTTGGTTGCTTGCACTAGTGCACACTAAGCTTGTTTATAGTATGTTATTATATTTAGAGATTATCTTAAATAAATTTTCAAATATTTCTAACCAGTAATATAATATGTACAACATCCGTACGAATCATTTTATTAGCTAAAATGTGTCTAAATATATATTTAAGATACGATCTTAAATATAAGAATGTACTGTAAACGAGACTTAGTACACACTCAGTGCGTATAAGTGCAAGCTACCGAATTGGGTGTATATCAGTTGGACACGGGGCAATTGACACAGTCCAATCACAAGTCGCTGTTCCAAGGGACCCTACAAAAGTCTCTAATCACACGGTGCTGTGATTGGCTGTGTCCAAATGCACCCCTCCCTTTCTGATCGAGATCATAGCACCCATGAGGTAAAAGTGAAGACCGCTAACCATAAGTCTTCTGTACATGAAAAGTAGACTCGTGACCCAAGAATAACTGAAGTACAATGACATTATTGCCCATTTTCAGTCATTCCGTATGACATATATAGATGTTTATGCTAAAATATCAATTTTACAATTATCTGGATATTTTATATACAATAAAGTGCATTGAACTACGAAATTATGCTTTTGTGGAACTATGTTAAATTTTAATTTATACAAATTTGACAATTCTATTTAACTTGCTGTCTTGGCTCTTATTTTGTTGGCAACAACAATATAATTCGATAACACATAAAATAAAATTTTTTGAAAAAGAAAGTCGAAAGTATGGGATTAGGTGAATAACTTATTATACAATAAAATGAAGAATAATTCAAAAATAAATTATTTATTTATGCTAAATTATTTAATTATTTATTTACATTAAAGATAAATTATATATTTATTTATGTTCTTTTCATATAAAGAATGTTTATCGGTTGGACTTAGCAACACGTTCTAACTCGTCCTTCTTCTTGATCGCATACGAATTTGATGAACCTTTGGCCGCATTGATAAGTTCATCGGCTAAGCATTCGCCAATAGTTTTGATGTTACGGAACGCAGCTTCCCTCGCGCCAGTGCACAACAGCCAAATAGCCTGGTTAACACGTCGTAATGGGGACACGTCCACGGCTTGCCTTCTTACAGTACCAGCGCGACCAATACGTGTAGAGTCTTCCCTTGGACCTGAGTTGATGATGGCTGTGACGAGAACCTAAAGTACAAATATTCCAAGAGTGACACCAATTATGCAGTAAAATGATCAAATACAAATTTACACAGCTATAAATTTAAAAAAAAAAAAAAACAAAACAAATTGTAACACAGTATATCTTCAAATTGGACTGATTTGAATTTTTTTTTATACTCAACTGTGCATTTATAGACTGAAATATAAGAGATTTGAAATAACTATTGAACTCACCTGTAGAGGATTCTCACCAGTGAGAAGGTGGATAATCTCAAAGGCATGTTTCACAATTCGCACAGCCATTAATTTCTTTCCATTATTTCTGCCGTGCATCATGAGTGAGTTTGTAAGACGTTCCACAATAGGACACTGGGCTTTCCTGAAGCGTTTAGCTGCATAACGTCCAGCTGAATGTGGAAGGTATTTGGCGTTCTTCTCCTTAACAGCAATGTAATCTTGCAAGGACATGTCATTCACTTGCACATCGTCACAGTTCCAACGCCCGAACAACTTGATCTCAGGTAGTTCAGCCATCATGGTAACTGGTAGTGTATTGGTGGTGGTCACCACCATATCTTCAAACCCTTCTTTATCCTCCATTGTTTATCTAGGAAATAAAAGGAGAATGTTAATAATATTAGTAACAGAACAATGTTAACAAATCAGTTAAAATCAAAACAATTCTCCTGTTTATATCACCAATAGTTTATATACTCTGTTTATATCATCAAAAAGTTACTCTGTTTTAAGATACATTAATCACAATATAAATATGAAAGAAAGAAAATGATCTGAGAAATCACATAATTCCAACATAAAATACAATCTTATGTTGTATTGAAATAATAAATGTTAAAGTATTCAAAACAATATAAAGAAAAATGAACTTCTCGATGAACAATAAAGGATGAATTTTTAACAAATTATACAATATAATTTGTGCACTAAGAGGCAACGTTAGAGAAGCATGATTTATATTCCCAAAAGCATCTACACGTAGTCTGAACCTACACTTCGTGCCGGAACGAAAAAATTCGATATCTCACGATACACTTTCGTACTGTAACAAGTGAATCGCAACCGGGGCAAGACTAACGAACAGAATTCTCCAAAGAAATGTTTGACGAACAACGAAGCTAGCAAACATGTGGCCACGTGGTCACATGTACCGTACTCGGGCGTGAGTTAATCGCGCGAAAACTAATTTACATTTTGTACCTGTACAATCAGTAGCTACAGAGTACCTCTTAATCGTCACCAAACGTTTGCTCTGTCTAATTCCAGCACTATTGCCCGGCAAATTACCTTGGTGTAACAATATTTTCTATTGTAAAACTTACGTTCACGTTTAGATTCGTATAAGCGTGAACAGGAAAAGGACATTGCATCAGTATCGCCATCTGCCCATACACACTCGTTTCCGATCTTGCTGGTCAAATTAACATCTGTACAAAGAAACGCATTGAAATTGGAAGGAATACTTTAAATATTCTTCAGCCTTCTTTAACATTAAAAAAGTGGATAATGTCAATTAATAAGTTCGCTATGTGTGAGAAATTCTGATAAAAATAAATATTGGAAAGATACAGTCGCTGATTTGCTCGGCATCGATAATATGTTATTATAGATCAGAAACTTTATGAATATTTCGTGACTCCTCGCGGGAGAATCACTCATTGGCAGAAAAGAAGAAAACAGAGCCAATCAGGCTAGTGGCCGTTCTCATCGGGTGTATATCAGTTGGACACGGGGCAATTGAACACAGTCCAATCACAAGTCGCTGTTCCAAGGGACCCTACAAAAGTCTCTAATCACACGGTGCTGTGATTGGCTGTGTCCAAATGCACCGTGTCCAAGTGCACCGCTCCCACCGAATTCGCTATAACTGAACTAATAGCGTGTTCGACTGGCTGAGTTAATCGCTCCAAGAGCGATTAATGACGTCATAAGTCTCTACTAACCAATCATAAAGCTTATTTAAAGTACTTGTTTGACCAATAAACATAGGTTGAATAAGCAGAGTGGGTTAGCCCAGGGCTGTATTCAAATCCCCCACCCGGGTGTATTCTATTACTAGAAATGCTATAGTATATGTAACATATACTATAGTGTTTTTAGTAATAGGTGCACCCAGATGAGGAATCTGAACGCACTCCAGAGCCAGTCGAACGTGCTATAACATATAACTAATGCGTACTTTCGGAGTTAAGGTTGGTGATGGCCGTAATCCGTTAACTTATGCCGGAACTGTAAAAAATTGATCAATCATAGTCAATTATCCTTCTATAATTCGACTATGATTGATCAATTTTTTACGGATCCGGCATAAGTTAATAGATTCTGCGCGCACCACGCGGAGTCACTGGTTCTCGCAGACCAGTGCGATGCGCGACGCGACACACGATATACAACGAGCGATATCCAATGAGCGTATTGGTATTCCAGAAAAGCTGTACGCTCATTGGATATCGCGCATTGCATATCGAGTGTCGCGTTGCAAATCGCGCTGGCTGCGAGAGCCATCAGACGGATGGACAGAAGCGTCTCTGTGTGAGAAGTGGAAGGAGTAAAATGCCAATGCGCCCGGACAAGATTTCCCAGCTCTGGGTGGGACCCGATTGACCACGATACGATTGGACACAGATTGTAATGATTGGTTCGATCTAGTAATTTACTAGATAATTCTTTACATCGGTTGGTTGTGTCCAATCGTACTGTGGTCAATCAGAACGCTCCCTATATGTTACATATACTATAGCACTTCTAGTAATAGAATACACCCGGGTGGGAAATCTGAACGCAGCCCCGAATGCTCTATGTTCTGTCGCCCAAGACTGCGTTCAAATTGATTCAGATTTCTCATTCGGGTGCATTCTATTACTAGAAACACTATAGTATATGGCCGATATTCATAGTTGGTTCTTATATTTAAAACTCTCTTAAGTTCATCTTCAGATACTCCGTAGCCAATGAAATGATCCATACGTCATCTGAAGATAAACTTAAGACGGTCTTAAATATAAGACCCGACTATGAATATCGGCTTATGTTAGGCCTTTGCAGAATGCCAGGCAACAGGCAATAGGAATAGACATTAGCTAATAGGAAAAGGGAATAGAAATAACTGACCAATCCGAATTCCTATTCCCTATTCCTATTGCCTGTTGTCTAGCATTCTGCAAGGGCCTTTACATATACTATAGCACTTCTAGTATTATGGCTCCTGCACACAGGATGCGGTAATGGCTGCGTTCAGCAGAGAAAGCTGCTTTTCAACTATTGTAAAATTCGTGAATCTGATTGGTACATGCTCTTGGATTCAACCAAAATTAAGAGGATACTCCAATCAGATTCACGAATTTTACAACAGTTGCAAAGCAGCTTTTTCTGCTGAACGCAACCAATGAGTGCGTTCAGCGCACTCAACAGTTGCACAACAGTTGAGTAAATGTTCGTCAATGTAATTGGTCTAGATTTAGGGATCTAACAGTAAGAACCAATAATCGCTAATTGCTCACTGAACGCTTTTTCCGCTGAACATGCCCAATGTTTGCTGCGCGGCGGAAGTTCGCGCGACAGCCAATCAATATGCTATTTTCCGTAATAACCTTCTAGCTCTTACGGAAAAACAATATATTGATTGGCTGTCGCGCGGACTTCCGCCGCGCGGCAAGCATTACCGCGTCCTGTGTGCAAGAGCCATCACTTACACTTCCGTCACTCTTCGTTTACACTTTATTTATTCTCCAATTTGTATCAGGGAGAAAGAGAGCGAGAATAGAGGGGCTATAGTTTTTTTTTGACACTTTTTTGTTGCGCGTGCATTCATTTCTCATTTCCATAATATTATAAAGCGCAACAACACCCCGACTTATACTGGCAAGTAAAAGTTTTACTTAAATCTTATTGCACACTTTAGGCTTGTTTTTTGTAGCTGCGCTGCCGAACTAGTGCAATAAGTTAGAGTGAGAAAACGTATATTTGTCTCACTTCAATATATTGCACCAGTTCAGTAGTGCAGCTACAAAGAACAGATCTTTTGTCTGTGCAGAAAGAGACAGAGTTCAACGGGACTGCGTTCAGATTTCCCACACGGGTGTATTCTATTACTAGAAGTGCTATAGTATATGTAACATATAGGGAGCGTCCCGATTGACCACGGTACGATTGAACACAACCAATCGATGAAAAGAATTATCTAGTGAATTACTAGGTCGAACCAATCATTACAATCTGTGTCCAATCGTATCGTGATTAATCGTGGTTAATCGGGTCTCACCCGGGGCTGTACACTCGTGGTCTGAAAGATTTGTGTACCGATTGTAAATTTTGAAACGCATCCCAACTTCAGGAGAAAGACAACCACTGCTTGACACGCCAGCGCCGCCGCTTATTACGAGAGCAGGGTCCTTATTCTTGAAATAGTTACGTATATGTAAGTTTATTGCGCAGTTTAATCATACCATAAAATAGTTGCGCAGTAAAACTTACTTATACGCAACTATTTCAAGAATAAGGGCTCAGAAGGATGGCATGTACCGTATATGCCATCCTTCTGGGCAGAGATCATGTAACTTTTCCCCTAGGGCGGAAACGTGAAAAGTGAAAAGTTTCACGTGAACTTGTGATCACGTAACTCTGTGAAACGTGGAAACGTGAAACTTTCCACATGAACTTGTTAGCCATGAAATGTGCTGGCGGAAAAATGAAACTTTAGTGACATGATGAATACGGAATATATTATGCTACTGTTGTGATGAAATACAGGAAACATAACAATCCTAAGATTATAGCGATGTTTTTAAGGTCATATGTTCTACAGCCGATGGATATAGCTGATTTGGCCGATATTGAAATCGTATAGGAACCATGTTTAGTGATTTGTGTTTTTTACGCATAGAGTTACTTGATTGCGTGAACAATGAAAAACTTTACGTGAAATCGATAGAGCGAAAAGTAAAAAGTTCCATTCGAAGTTACGTGATCGCTGCCCTGAAGTTGGGACGCGTTCCGAAATCTACAAAAAATCAGTGCACAAACCTTTCAGACCACGAGTGTACATATTGGCTTCTCTTTTCTGACTATATGCGGAGTCTATGTAGGCTGCGTTCCGAAATTCACTGCCATTATTGAAATTCTATAATATACGTAACATGAACTATAAATGTTCAGTACTGGAAGTGCATTTCGAAACGCAGCCATATATTATGTCTAGGATCTCTTTCTACATGTTGGCTTCACTTTTCTGACCGTATGCGGAGTCCATGTATACTATGTCCATGGGAAATACTCTGTTTTGATTGGTGCATTTTGATCCATCTTCAGAAATGCACCAATCAGAATAGAGTATTTCCATTCAGCAAACAATCCAGCACGAAAACAAGCATCGTGTGCTGCTAGCTTTAATAATCTACTTTCGTCGCGTGTAGTAGTTCCAGTATAGTTAAAAAGAACAAACTGGAACAAACCTTATCTCTATGTATCTGATATCGACGTGAGAAATATTATGGAGTGTCATCACAAAGCGCAGTTTGACGCAATTTAAGGGCACGACGTTAGCTCGTCATTTCAATACATTTCATACAAAGCACAAATATTTAAACTTATAGTTGTGGTGATTTTTACATTCCAAGAATATAATACATGTATTAATGTATTTTTATAATTATTGATTGTCAAAGTTATACTCGCATCAATCTTCACATTTTGATTGTCCCTTAGAAAGTCAACAGTCACTATTTCTACTGTTCTTGAGGTAAGAGTCCTTTTCAGAAATATATACATTAAATAGGTGAAAAGAAATACAAAACAATTGTTCAAGATCAAAATCAACATTTAATTATTGTAGATGATATAATATTGCTTTAAGCAGAATATCTAGAACTTTGTATTTTTCAATGTAAATTGTTTCTCTGATTTTAGATTGTGAAGTATAATTCAAGGTCAAAATGGTTTGCGTTCCATGCTTTGCTATTCCTATATTGCTGATAATATGGAGATTCTTAATACAACCATTATTGATCAAATTGTGGCAATTAAGGAATCAAGGGAAAGAAACCAAGGAGGAACAATCATGCCCAGTTCTGGTGAAAGAATGTAAAAATGGGACATGTACCTTGTCCTGGAAAGATAATCGTGATGATGTAAAAAAGGAAGATTGAGTTTTTTTTCTTTATTGGAATATGTATATGTGATTTGTGCAATCAATATAGATTACTTTAATGTTTACACTTGGTTGCAATGTTATATGAGGCTGTAGGAGAAGCCCAAGTAATTATTTAATATCTGAATTATCTTTTCATGTATATATAAAGAAAAAAATGAGATTAAATATAAATATAGCTCCTTCAAAAAAAAAAAAAAAAATCATTTCACTTTTGTCTAAAATTTCCTGTTAAAATTAATATTTAATAAGTTAAATAATAAATTCTAGAGAGTGATTCATTCTCGGAATATGAATCTTAAAAAAATATGAAGATACATATAAAATGAGATTAGAAAATTCTTATCACACAGTGTCATTTATTTATAAATTTTATCAGAAAATACTCAATACAATAAACAAATGTTGTAAATTTTGCGGAAATCTTCAGTATACATAATTCTGTAAAAATCTTGGTAACATATTTGATCTACTACTATTCAGCTTGACATTTTATTCATTTTATAGATATTTATATTATCAGAATACAAAAAATAACAATATATGGAAGTATTATGGATAGAGATCTCTTGTTACCTTGTTTTCTCTTTTATTTGTGTTTCTGATAACAAATGCTTATTGAGTGTAAGATAGAACTAGTCTAAAATGAAGTACAGTAATAAAATTATGGACATTTGTAAGATAATGTATGAACTTACACAGGTATAGTTAAACTAATTTCTTAACAAGTACTTAAACGTTATACAAATTTAATAAACCTTCCTAAGTTCGATGTCGAATATGAGCGTGCTATTACCAGGAATGATAGGAGGAGAACCTTGTGCTCCATATCTGTAAAAAAAAAAACATTATTTAAATTCATATACACATATGCATATAGAACCTATAATAAACAATGGAATGAGCTATTTGAATAAGAGGCGATTAAAAGATAGAAATGAATGATAATATGAAATTTTAAATAAAAATGGAAAGTCAAATGAACAATTTATACATACGCCATGTTAGGTGGTATCGTAATACGACGCTTTCCACCAACTTTCATTCCGGAGATTCCTATATCCCAACCCTTAATCACTTCTCCTTTACCAAGACGAAATTTAAAACCTTCTCCTTCTAATGTTGAATCGATCTTCTTCCCATTCTTCAAGCGGCCAAAACTGTAAACAGCAACGAATTTTCCTGGTTGCGCCACTGCACCGTTGCCAACTTTCCTTTCCTCTACTAGCACACCACCTGCTAAGACTCGCTTCTTCACCTCGTTTTGAGCATTTTGTTGATGTAGTAGTTTCTGTTCTGCTTTATTCTTTTTTTCTTGTTTACCTTGTTGATCTTGCTTAACTTCTTTTCCGTTTGTTAGTTTTTGCTTATCGTGCTTCTTCTTTGACTGCTGTGATTGTTGTTGTGGCTGTTGTTGTAGCTGCTCTTGGACCTGTTTCCTCTTCTTTTCATGCTGCTGAGGTATAGGTTTCATTGGTTTTTTTTGTTTCTGCTTCTCATTGTCCTCCTCTTCTTCGTCTTCCTCATCTTCTTCATCTTCGTCATCTTCATCTTCTTCATCTTCCTCATCTTCGTCAGTATCATCTACATTATCTTCATCATCTTCGTCCTCGGAATCTTCAGTATCATCTTCGTCGATTCCATCCTCTTCAAGATCATCGTCGTCGTCGTCATCAGACTCTACAATCTCTTGCTGTTTGAGACGTTTCAATTCTTTACCTTGTTTTGGTGATTCTATAGCTTTTCTTTTCGAAAGTTTCTTGTTTACTTTTTCTTCTTCTTCAACCTGCTCATTTTCCAATTCATCAAATTGATCTATGTATTTGTTAAATTCACTTGTATCTTCATCCATAATTAAGTACCCAGTCAGATGAACATGACCTTGACCATTGCATGTGAATGATATCTTAGTCCCTTCTTGAAAATTTAAATCGAGCGGTACTTGCCATATAGAGCCCTTTTTTAAACTGCATAGCAGATAGTTTCGATCTCCGTAACACAATATTACTTGTACTACTTCATCATCTGTATCATGAAACATGTATCCGTAAGAACACAAATAAATATTGTTGTAGATATTAGGTTGCTTGTGATAAAATTATAATTTGTCAACTATAATTACATAGTATTTTAATAAGTAACTTTTTTACATATTTTCTGTCATGTATATGTGTGTGTATACATATACATATATATGTATATGTGTGTATATATATATATACACATATTACAAATAATTTTATAATAATAATACCACAATTGCATTTATGCACTATTTGTGATACATATTTTTTAAATTAATTAATTTATTAATCAAATATATATATATTTGAATTTTTAATCACATTTTAGTTATCAAAAATGATTTTAAAAATAAACGCTTAATATAATAAAAAATTACTGTAAAGTTATCCTCCAGAGAGATGTTTGAACGAACTACCGCAAATGTTATAAATTGTAATCTTAATATTTAAAGGTTAACGTAATCTTTTTTAATGCTAACCTAAAATTTCACGGTGCATTATTTGTTATAACATACATATATATTTCGATATTTTACGTCGGTATACAGTATGTGAACAAATTAATTTATCGAAATACATATCAAACAAGATATATTTTAGTCAAGATCAACGTAATTTTTAAGCGTAATTTCTAATGTTTAACTTACCGGCAGTTGAGAGATCTAAACTTGCCATCGACACGTGGAACGCATTTTCTACGGTTTGCGAATACCGTTTATTTGGTTCCATTATCAAGCCTGCAACGTGAAACCGAGAAAGAGAGTAATAAGAATAATAATTATATATGAGTAATTTTATAAATTTTACTTTAAAGCGCGCAATTTTCAGCAAGCACATGGCAATGCTGTCTCGCAACATGCTTGATCGGCAAACCTCTATTCGAGCAATATTTACGTTTGTATTTACGAATTTGTTAAGTATAAAATTATATTTTACTTACCCCAAAACATTTTGGCTGATTGTTATTTACAGGATTTCTTTGAATAAAATAAAACGTATAATATAATATCCCAACCGTTGGAATTCAAGCTACGTTCATGCAGCTCTGACGAAGTACCGAAATGACCGTAGACAATGTTGTACAATGATGGGTGAAGGAAAGAAGTGATGGAAAATTTGCACATGCGTAGAAAGACTTCAGCCTTCAATTATTGGCTGAGCGCACTATGACTTAAGTGGCCCTACGCCATTGCTCATACATGCAAACTGCGTTTTATCATAGGTCTGTTATTTTTAGCTGCACTGCCTAAACTGATGTTGACTGTGCAATAGGTCTATTCTTTTTAATTAAACTGATTGATTAGAGCACGCTGGTGCTATAAGTTATGCAGGATTCACATCGCGTCCGATGTCCGACATACGACATCCGATATCCAATAGGAGAACAGCTTTCTAATATAAAATTCAATTCTCCATACGGTGTGAATCCTGCATTAGTCCCAACCTAGGGTGCGTTCAGATTCCTCATCCGGGTGCACTCTATTACTAGAAACACTATAGTATATGTGACATATACTATAGCACTTTTAGTAATAGAATACACCCGGGTGGGGAATCTGAACGCAGCCCTACAATAGGTATAGTAAGCTTTAAGCAGGGAGCATATACTTTTCCATAAAAACATAATGCACAACACATGATAAAATAGACCAATCAGAGTCCTTCATTTTCATCATGGCAATAGAAATGAGAACTCTGATTGGTCAATTTTCTTATGCGTTGCGCATCATGCCTTTATGCAAGAGTGTGTGCTCCCCGCTTTAAGCTTTAAGAAATTGACCAATCATAGTCGAAATATAGAAGAATAATCAATCGTAATTGGTTAATTTCTTACGGCTTAAAGCTTATTACACTTATTGTAGATCGGGACTTATGCTATGCACTTGCAGTTATGCCATTTCATGTGCGTTGGGCTTGAGGGTCTTCACACACAAATTGATATAATAGTAACGTAAAAGGCCATCTACGTTAGTTGCAAGTTGCGAATCGGTAAGAAAATTAACTAATCACAGTGAATTTTTGCAAGATTAATCGACTGTGATTAGTTAATTTTCTTGCCGACTTGCAACATGTAACTAATGTAGAATGACCTTAAGAATTGACCAATCACGTTGAGAATCATCGAATCATTAGGTCGCCATTTTTATGAATACTCGATCGTAACTGGTCTATTCTTAAGCCCATTCTACAATTGCGTAAGCGTAGTCGTGATCGTAAGAGTCAACCAATCCAAATGTTTTATTTACTGATTGCTTTATTCTGATTGGTTGTCGTAATCACATACAACCACTTACAACCACGTTCACACAATTGTAGAATGGGCTTTACGTATGCTTACGTTACTGTTATGTCAATTTGTGTGAAATCTCTTAAACTGGTGGCATCAGCCAATCACAGTCGTTGATTCTTGGACCGTAAGAAGAATCAATGACTGTGATTGGTCAATTTGCTAACTGCTTACGTTTACTGCTTAAGTTTTTCTATGTGCCACCAGCTTTAGAGCCTTCACGCACAATTGACATATCAATAACGTAATGGCTCCTGCACACAAAACGCGGTAATGCTTGCCGTGCGGCGGAAGTCCGCGCAGCAGCCAATCAATATGTTGTTTTTCCGTAAGAGAAAAGATTTTTACGGAAAGCAGCATATTGATTGGCTATCGCGCGAACTTCCGCCGCGCGGCAAACATTACCGCGTCTATGTGCAGAAGCCACCCAGACAGCAAGATCTTCTGAGGACGTCCTAAGGACGTCCTGAGGACGAAGAATGTCCTCAGGACGTTCTCAAGATGTCCTCTGGACATCTGTGCTATTAGGTCATAAGCGGGGAACACACACTCTTGCATAAAGGCATAATGCACAACGCATAAGAAAATTGACTAATCAGAGTTCTCATTTCTATTGCCATGATGAAAATGAAGGACTTTGATTGGTTTATTTTCTCATGCGTTGTGCATTATGTCTTTATGGAAGAGTATGTGTTCCCCGCTTTACAGCGCGTAAGTGCCTAAAAAGAACGCAGCCGTAATATTAATATTTATTCAAAATTGCTCTCTCTCTCTCTCTTTCAGAAAAGTCTCAAATATTAACTGATTTAGATACGTTGTAAAATATCAAATTATATGCACGCATAATAAATTATTACATTCTAAAATGAGACGTTATTGCATATTATGCGGAAGAGACTCGGCAAAAGACAATGGAAAAATATAAGTATTATGAATTTAAGCGTTTATCATTTTGAGTTTATCTATACAACTATTGCTAAATGTTTAATGATCTCTAAATTTAATAATTTAACCACAGGTTTTTAATAAAACTATATTTAATCGACTTGTTTTTATGTGTAAATGAATGACAGATTTCATAACCTTTAACGCGTAACAAAATTCATTAAAAAACTTTTATTGACGGATAACTTTTGGAATTTTCTACACACGAGAACAAACTGATGAAGTATAGTGTTATTTAAATTTTAGATGAGATCCTCAAAGTAAATCTTCATTTTATATACTTATATCTATATATTCGGGTGTGTGTGTGTTTGTGTGTGTAAGGGAGAAACTAATATTGTAAATATATTTAAATACATATTTTACTTATACATATTTACAGATTTCCTAAAGATATAGTACGAAGGAAAATATGGTTAAAATTGTGTAAAGTAGATGAAAGACATAACTTCCTGTACTATCCTTTGCAACAAACATTTTAAAGAAAATTTTTCTGATTAGAGCAGGAGACAATTATAAAATTTAAAAACTAGATCATTACCATCTATTGATGTATCAGATAAAATTGAAAAAAAGTATGCTTTATATGTGTTATATATAGAATTTCTATGTATATTTTTGAAAAACAAAAAAAACTATATTTGGTATTTTAAACTTTTGTAGCCCAATACTTTGCTTGTTTTCTGAATTTGGATAAGTTTCAGGTTACCTTGCTCCATGAAAAAGTGAACTGAAATGTTTATGAAATGTTGGAACCAAACACAAGGAAGACGCGGTCCAAACCAAGAAAATAAGCAAAGTAAGAAAGACTGTATCTTATATTTTATTTTTCAGTTAAGAAATTAATATATTTTCATATTACTTCATATGTAAATGTTATATATAGAGGATATAAACTTTTGTGATTATGGATTTAGGTTAGGTCAGGAAATGAATGCTACAAATTCAAGTAATTTATGTCATGAAAGTGATGAAAATCCAATATTAAATAAGAAGCAAACCAATATTAGTAAGTTGGAATAATCTATATATTATTTATAAGTAATATAATGAAATATATATAATATACATGTATATGTAGATATTCACATTAATAATTATATAGTATTGTTAATTCTCTCTCTAGATATATGTGCAACATCAGAATCTATTGTGATAAAGGATATAGAAAAAACAATTTGATATCCTGGTGATATCAATACATCCTTCCTGGAAATAACTCAGAAAACTGAAATAGCTTTAAATACAGCTAAAAAGGCCATTTTAAATCAGAGAAAAAAAAAACATTACAACATGCATTTAATAAATACAGAAAGTAAGGCGTTTAAAGAATCTGGTGGAACAATTAAAAAAAAACAATTTAATCAGTGATAATGTCACAAAAATTTGATTGGCATTGTCGTGTATATTATTATTTTCTGTTTAATGATAAAAAGTTAGACATGAGATAAAATGATGTTGTAGTTAAGCAAGTTGACTAATAGTATTACACATAATTTGCTACAGCCTGTGATCATGTATAGATGTGTATCAACACTCATTTATCAATCTTTGAAATACGCTACAAAAATAATAGTTGCTCTATATACCACATTGAATTATCATTGTATATCTGATCATTTATTTTATATATATATATGTGTGTTACTTTATCATATTACCAAGTAATCCTATATAATATTTGTAACATTTTGTACACATTTTTGTTTTATTTACAGGTCCAAATGTCATACAATACAGGATCTAATAAAGTTAAGAAAAACAGTTAAACGGAACAATTCTCTATGAATCCTTGAGTTTTGAAAATTTATGTTAAAGTATTGATGGAATACTGTTGTCAGTAGTATGGTACAGTGATACACATGTGAATTGCTGTTGCCAAAAAAATAAATCTAAGGAATTTACCTTGTGCCACATTCACAGTTTGTCCTACCATTTTCTGCACACTCATTCATTAACATTCTTTAAAATTCCGCAACAACTACTGCGAAAAGTTTCCAAAACTAGAGGATTTTTTTTCAACTTGATGCTTTACACGAGCGTTGTATTTTTTTAACCGATCGCAAGGAATGTAAACTTCATTTAGCAAGACCATGCATGCTAGGTAACATGCGTATTAGGTGAAAATTTGGCGGGACGTGACTCTGTAGTAGAACGAGAGGAAGAGGGAGACTAGAGAAAGTAGGAGGTGCGCGTGGTTTAGCTCTGGTTAATGGAGTGGGCGTCCGAACAGTTCCCTGCGTACGCCCCTGACGCCCCGGCCAGATCCGAGCAGCTCCAGTCAACTCGGTTGGCTGGCGGTGGTGGCAGCCAATCACGAATAGCGTGAATCATGAGCGACCAATTGACGTGGCTGTGCCATCGTTCGCCGAGCGCAAGTTGCAATGTTGGCGACGTTGCGACCCGCGCACCGCCCCATCGTTCCTTGTCCGTGAGCTGTGCGCCTGTGCGTTGTCGCTATGTTCAGACTGGGGTATCTTTACGACGATATTCGTTAGTATTCGTTCTTCCGTTTCCGAGAGACGTGAATAAGAGGAGGCTAAACGGGGCGTGTAGTGGGTGTATGCACACGTGCGATGAGGTCGCACTAGTTTCCACGATCCATCAAGAGAAATCGTATCGCGTCGTCCTTAGGTCGAGTTTGGCGATTGATTCGCTCGCGTGTGTATCGCTGAACGCTGAACGCCGTGCTTCACGCTGCACGCTGCACGCTGATCGTCGTGCCTCTGTTGCCGTTGATTCTTCGTGTATCGACCAATGCAGGCTAACATAGTTAACAATCGCTACTTATTATAGACATAGTGTATGCGCGGGCGCATACTGCAGCTCGGTGGCGCGCGTTGTGCGGCACGTGCATATGTGTGGCTTTGTGCTTGTGCATACGACGCGCGAACAAAGACGAGTGAGAAAGCCGTGTGTTTCCGGGTGTGACTGGTTTCTCACTGGTTCTACTGCGATCATTCATGCACTCAAATAAGCAGATACGCATAGTGACGCTTCTCGATCGATTCTGACCGAGTTTGTCTCTGACGGACGAATTATCGGAGTGTGAGTCCTCGTTGATCGCGATTACGTGGGTCAGACTTGGCATTCTGTCTCTGTTTGTCGTGTTCCGATTATTGGTTAAACTAATATCGCTAGTATTTGTGTAGGCACGACAAGCCACGGTATCTTCCGGCGAGGTAACACGTGCTCGTTAGGTGTACTTCCAAGTTAGGTGGGTCCCGTTGTGCAAAGTGGGTGGAGGCTGCATCGCGAGTCTGCCTTCCCGTTATCAGCGACGCCAGGGTGTGAGTGAGGAGCGTCACGGGGAACAGCGGGTGAGTGGGCGGGTGTGCGACTTACACATGGTTAGACCGTCATTGTGTTGAAGTCGTGCGCGTGCTTCGATATAAGTCGGGAGGGGCACTTCGAACAGGGGCGTAAGGAGGCGGTCCCCTCGATCGCGAGGTCCCGGTTCTCGCTAGGAGGATGTTCGCGGACTCGCCTCTCGTCGTTTGTTGGCCTTGATTGTTTCCTCTCTGAAGAGTTGCCAGAGCGTTGGGAGCGGTCGAGTTACATGCACGTGGTACTTGCCTCTCGTGCGTTGAGACGCGTGGTCTTCCAAAAATCTATTACTGACTGTATCATATAGTATCATATAGTATCATCTGCATGTGTACACGAGAGGAAAAGAATTTGCAAGAATAATATAATGAATAGAACTAAAAAGAAGTAAAAATGAAGCTGAAGGACAAGCTGAAGAAACAGCTTTCGATTCTCTTTCGTCTTGTTCTCTTTAGCTTTTCACTGAAATTCTTATGGCTCAACTTGGATATTACAAGGTGTCTCAAAATTATCCAAAATATGGTTAGCAGTGCGATTCCGTAACTCATTAACTGCTGTTGACATTACGCAGATATAGTATATGCTAGAAAAGACGCGTAACGACGCACGATATCATCGTTAATGACAATTAACAAGTTATAAAATCATATCTCAGTGATTCCGTAATATATAATGGAAAAGCGCGTCGACAACGTAACAATAACGTTGTTAAGGGCCGATTGTTCCAACTTCTTGGTAAGCTATTTAATAGTTAAATTATATATCTGTTTTTTTTTTAAATTGGACAAAGCTACCCAAGAGAGATAGCTTACCAAGAGGTTGGAACAATCGGCAATAAAGCCTTGTGTCCATGATGTTAAAAATCAGTCCGAAATCTCGATTCGAGAAAATGTAACCAATAAAACTCACTTTTTCGTAAAAGCTGCAAATGAATTGATTGTTTTTTCTCAGATCTCTAGCCGATTTCTAGCATCGTGAACACAAGACTTAAGAACCGTTTTTGTATAGTTTAATTACAAAAGGAAATAGCAAATATCTCAAGTATTAATTAGATGGTGTAGTTTTTGTAAAGGATAAAACAAATTTATAAAAGAATTTAATATACTTTTAGTTGAAGCATTTCCCGTACATTTATTAGAATGTTGTGCTTTCACGTAGTTTAAGTTGGTAACAGTTGTTTTATGGAATTGGTATTTCTGTGAGAGCGTTTTGAGAAGTAACCATGCGGCGTCCAATAAGAGAGTCTATCTTGTGAAACTACTCAAAAATATTCTTTCATTGGACGTCTGCTGCGTATCTAGATATTCGTGAACCATGACTACAATTCTGTCTGACAATTCGATTGTTGTAAGAGTGTTTACGTGTATATGAAAGGTTACACATAACTTCAAAAAATGAATAATAGGTTATACAGTATTAAGTTAATAAAGAAAAGACGATAATAATTTTGATAGATAATCATGAAGCGTCCGTCAAATTGGTATTATTTTTCCACCTTTGTTTATTTTTGGAAATCTCCCGAATGTATTTATAATTTTCTAACAAACTTATATTTCTTACATCATTTAAGATAATATGTATGTGATAAGTATTTAAACTTAAATCTTTTCGTAAATTCATCTCTGTAAATATTGTTTGTATTTACTTGTTTTAGCTGTCAAATTAAGAATTGATATAATTTTGGAATAATTTTATGATTTACATTATTTTATATACTATAAAATTATCAGTATTTTAATAAGAAAATGTATGTAAACTATAAAATTCTTTTTCTGTTTCTTTTTTCAGGAGTATCCCCTCTAGAACAAGTCCTTTTCTGTAGCTATAGACAACATACTTACATTTATGTTATGGAGCCTGAGCACAGTGGTACTTGACGTGAAATGTCATCAGATATATTGTTATAAATTGTGTGCACTGTAAAATATTATCAGTCATCATGAAACGAAGCATAGATGGGAGGAATATTGCACAAGTAAAGTATTCGCTATATATTGTTATTTTTTGCAAAATTTATTTTTCTATATTGATGTTAATATAGATTAATATGAATACATTTATATGGATGGTTAATATATTAATAGTTTTTATAAATATTTAATAGTATATGTATTTGTAATAATAATAGACAGTAATAGTTTATAAATATAGACTGTGTTACATACAACACATTCAGGATAATACAGAAAAAATAGTATTAAAATTACTTGTAGGATGAAATTGAAGAGCAGGATCCTTTGCAAACATCGTTGACGCAACACGATGAAGCAGATGCGCAACAATTAGAGCAACAACAGCAGCAAACTGCCCAGCCACAAATTCGTTTTTTAAGTGCAAATGTGTTGCAGCAATTGCAACAACAGCAAGATGTTCAACAACAGGCGCAACAGCAGCAGCAACAACAACCGCAAGTTATCACTCTACAGCAGCTGCAGAATTTTGTGCCTTTACAAACTCAACAAACACAACACGATCAACAGAGAGCACAAACAATTTCTGTCCAGTCACTGCCCCATCAATTCTTGCAGGTATGTAAAATCGTGATTGTGTGATTTTGTTTGCATAATTGATATAAACATAAAACTGGGCACATATATATTCTTTTAACCTGGCGATTAATAGATCGTTTGTTTTGGCCTCTCTAAATACAATTAATTCGATAATTTATAAATGTACATTTTCATAGGGTGCCCAGATTATTAGTGCTCAGACACAGGCTATTCAACAACAGCAGCAACAAAATCAACAACAACCACAGCAGCAGCAGACTCAACCGCAGCAGCAACAACAACCGCAGCAGCAGCTTAGTTATAGTGTAATTCCACAAATGCAAACTGTTAATATAGATGGACAAGAGGCTCTATTTATTCCGTCCTCCGCAATATCCGCGGCGGGCAATCATCATCAAACGCAACCGACGATGCAATTTGCAACGTCAACAAATGGTCAACAAGTGCAGCTAGGTAGCCAACAGGTGCAATTAGCTAATGGTCAGACTATTATTACACCGCAACCTGTTAGCCTGATAAGAGCACCCAATGTCTTTCCTACTTCGATTATACAGAATATCACAGGACAGACGGTGCAATTACCAACAGGTACGTCTCAATGAAATTAAAATCTTGTCACTTTCTGTTTTTAATATTTTGTACATGCTTGTCTAACTATCTTTGCTCTCTAGTATAATATTAATCAAGTGGTATTCATATATTCTTACAGGTCAAAGTGTACAAGTAAGACCACTTCAGTTTCCTATGCAACATGTTCAACAAACTGTGCCTGTGCAAGTACCAGTCACTGCCAGTAACGGCCAAACCGTTTTTCAGACTGTACACTTTCCTGTTCAAGCCTTGTCAAATGTTTTTAATATGCCTACGACACAAATGATACCTCAAATCACACAAGTAAGTCACAAGACAATCATTTAGATAGTTAAAATAATCAAGTACATATACCGATCGAAAAATAATGAATAGGTTCCATTAATTTTTTACATTGTATGAGTGAAGATATGTATTCTGGTTGTTTTAATTTCAGCAGATACCTCAAGTAGCATCAATAATCTCTCCGAATGGTCATATTCAGCAAGTGCAAATCGCTAATCTGCCACAGCTGCAGAATCTTCAGGTAAAGATAAGTTAAATGTAGTTATAAATAATTTTCTCTGTAATTCTACTAAATTATGTCAACGTAATAATTATAGTCAACAAATAGCACAAATAACTCAGTAAATTGCATGTCAACAGGCGCAGCAACAAGTTGTTCAACAGCAAACCCAGCAACAGGTAGTGCAGTCGGTTCAACAACAGCAACAACAGCAAGTCGCTCAAGCGCAGCAGCAACAACAACAGGTACAAGTGGTGCAACAAGTGATACAACAGCAGCAGCAATCGCAGTCACAAACACAACAGCAGCAAACGCAGCAACAGCAGCAGATACAACAATCTTCCACACCATCATCGACTGTAGCAACTTGGAGCACAACAGTTGCAACTCCTAGCAACGTGCAGGTAAGACATTTTTAAATTAAGAGATTCCTTCTATGTATGTATGCTTATTTGTGTATTCAAAATTGCATAAGAAATTTGATCTTTTTAGGTACTTGGTATAAGCGCGTTAGGAAGAACTGTAACAGGAAATGGTAATGTAATCACCACAAAAGATGGTCAAAAAATTGATGTGCAGGCGTTATCGACTTTAACAAGAGCACCCGACACGGTCGAGGGCGATATTAAAGTAACCAGTATCGACGCTAGTCAATTAGCCAGTGGACAAGTAATACATATCCCTGCTGCACAGTCGACCCAACCTACAGTGCAACCTATTACAATTACGGGTAAATAGATCGTCGATTATTGTCTTAATAGGCACTAAGTAGAAAATTCTCACTTCTCAAACGAATCTGGAATGATACATTTTTTTGTTGTAGGAGCGCAAGGGCAGCAATTGACGCTCATTCCCGCATCCGCGCTAGCAAATTTAACTGCACAACAAAACAACGTGGTGAGGAGCGTGAACAATGGAAGCATAATGCAAATTCAGCCGGCTACTGGGATGAATACGACGAATGGTTTCCTACAATCGATACCTGTGCAAAATATCCCTGGCTTAGGCAATGTGCAAGTAATACCAGCGAGTGCATTGCAACCCGCTACGGTGCAAACGTTACCTGCCACAGCTACTACGCCTATCGTTACTACGCCAACGGTGCAACTTGATTCAAGTGATCCTACAAAGTGGCAGATCCTACAGACGCTTCAATCGAATGGGACTTTAACGACAACCACTCCCATACCCCAACAACAACAACAACAAGTATCGAACACGTCCAATCCCAATGGTGAAGGTGATACTACCAAACAACACCGTAGGAGAGTTGCGTGCACGTGTCCCAATTGCGGTGAAGGAGACAGGTAAGCAATTACTTTTAATTCTATCAAATACTATTCTAAGTACTATTCTAGATACTATTCTAGATACTATTCTAGATACTATTCTAGATTTAAATATTAAATTGGTTCAACTGATTTGTTATGTTTCTATTAAATTTAAGTGTCAAAATCACTGAAAGGATAATAAAAGGAGAGCAAAGAAATCTTTGTTAGATATTAAAAAAAAAATGCTGAGTCAACGTCGTTCATCTGATTTGTAACAATTATTAATCTTTCGAAATTGGATAATTTCGTTTTCTACTTTATTTGATAAACACGACAAACTTCTCGCATCAGCCTAATATTCTAAATTTTATAAAACTATATTCGTTACACACACACATAATTTTAAAAACAATATTCATAACATAATTACGTTTTTATAACATTAATATTTAATAGAAATTGGACGTTAACGACATCAGTTAGGAAATTATGCTGGTTACAAAAAAAATATATATCTATATTGTAGAGGGGAGAAAGGTACATATAAATATATATTATAGATATATTTTATAGATATCTATATTATAGATAGATAATTATATTTTAAAGATACATATAAATATATAATTCTTTCCTATAGAAACCGAGATATAACCAGAAAGCGGCAACATATATGTCACATCGCTGGATGTAATAAAGTTTACGGAAAAACGAGTCATTTACGCGCTCATTTACGCTGGCACACTGGCGAACGACCATTTGTTTGCACCTGGGTATTTTGCGGTAAAAAGTTCACCAGATCCGACGAACTACAAAGGCATCGTAGAACGCACACTGGCGAGAAGCGTTTCCAGTGTACGGAGTGTTCGAAGAAATTCATGCGATCGGATCACTTAACAAAACATGTTAAAACACACACAAAGCTTCGAAGTACGGTACGTATTTAATCGCAGTGCACCGCGACTTATGAAAAAGATTAGGTTCATTAAATACAATGTTTATACAATATAAACAGGAAGCTGCTACTTCTACACAAGAAGGATCTTCCGACAGTCAGTCTTCCACTGAGCAAAAAATCATTATAGCTCTACAAAAGGAAACAGAACAGTCTGATCTCGCTATTCAGGAACAAATTGAGAATATGAAGAACGAGTCAACGAATCACGTAACAAATGAATAAAAAGTTTTTGTACATAACGTCATGGGACAAGAGATATAGATTACTTTTAGTGAAGACTACTAGTAATAATTATTGTACTAATAATTGTTACTATTAGTAATGACAGTTAATATGATTGTAATACAAGCGGAATTATAACTCTGTTTATCTCGAGACAATTTTTTTTAACGGGAAATTGGACTGTTGAAGGAAGAACAGAGAATTACTCTTTAGGATTAAAACTTATCGATTAAGTGATATTTAGTAAGATTTCAGTTTCTGATAATATTAGTAAAAATTAATATTATTACGACTTTGCGTGCGTTAAATTTAAATTAGCGTTAGTTGTCTGAGTGAAAGATTCGAATATTCGATGTAAACATCGCGAGTTCACAGAGATAATCGTAAGGCCTGTTTTTTTTTTAGTTAAGGTTGCACTTTTTGTCTTTAGAATGAAATTATTAGTATAACGACATTGAAGCGAAAAAGAACAAAGTTCCAGTGCAGCACTAATGCAGCTAAAAAAACAGGCCTATTGTTTATAATGTACAATCTATTTTTTTACTACATATATGCGTGCATGAGCGCGCGTATGTATGTATGCTGTATGTATGTATATATTTGTGTGTATATATATATAATGTATATCAATGTATAAAATTTTGCACAAGAAAATTTTACAATTCTGAAAATTTTTTGATATCTTAGTAGAGACAGTAGCTAGAGATATATTCAGCTTTTATTTTATCGGATTATTTTAAATCGAGTAACCGTTGCGCATAATGCGCTACATGAACGCAAAGTTTAAAACAGTTTTGCCTCCTTTGACAATTGTAGTATTTATGTACATACACAACATAAGAAATAATTTTGAGTACTCGTAAGGGAACATTCGCGATGTCCACGTTAGATTGTGATGAAACTGTAATAACTTGTAAAATAATCAAAATTAAGAGATATACGTATTTTTTTATCGACTGAAACGCAAGTTTAGAAGATGAAACTCTCTAAAAGTTTTATCCCTTTTGTGTTAGAGTCGTTAGTTGCAAGTCTCAAGGTCGCAAGAAAATTGACCAATCACAGTCAATTCTTCTCTGGTCGTAAGAAAAACGATTGACTTGCGATTTACAATTAATGTAGTACCGGTCTTAAGTTACTATTGGAAATTTAAAAAATTTTTTAGGTCAATATTTTATTGTTTCTTTTTAATATATAACGTGGTTTTATATATTAACAAATATTATTTTTAAAGATTAATAAAACTGTTAGCTTTAAATTTAAATATATAAAAATCATAATAAAAAGAGTAAGATATCTTTATTCTGAATTCATGTACATATCTATATTTATATGTAAATTATATGTATGTAATATAGATATATCGTGGATGCATTTCTGCGAGTTGCACAATTTTTCGTAACATGTGCAAACGTTCTACTATTGTGTCATTATGCGATTCCCAACAATTATCAAAATAATATAAAAAGAGGGATGTAGCATTGAGAGGTAGTTTCATCCATTAAATTTGCATCCATTCTATTTTGGTTTAATGGCATTTCATGGATAATTAAAATATAAAATAAATGAAGATGTAATAAATAAAGATGCGCTCGATTTCTGGGCGATGGCCCTTGGGGATAGATGCGTTATTACGAGCCAAAGAGATGATGTGCTTATTTACATCCTTCTACACTCAAAAGAATCTATGCACTCCAGTGTACATTAAACAAAAAATATTGATAATGTTTCACACTTAAAACTTTCGTCTACAAGCTCTTTACTCCAATATTTTAAAGTCTCTTTCAAAATAAATGATTTATTATTCGGGATGAAACAACGACGTTCAATAGCATAATACGTTATTTCTTCTGTTGTGTAAACGCGCTCTGGCAGAGGGTTGTCCATCGCGTGACATAGATAACGCGGAAACATTTCTTTGTTTTTATTTGTATACATGACAGTTATTGGCCGAAAAATTTAGGTAACTATATGTAAACATCTAAATGCTACTCACATCTTTTTACGTTACATTCTATCTCATGTTTACAATATAAACGTTAACTTCGTCGACTGCTGCAAACTACACATTGTGGTTGTAAGGATTTACGTTTACGAGTGTGTGCTTGTCCTCTTATATCCTTTTGCTATAGAAATATGTGTAGATACCTTGCGTATCTCTATTTATTTCTATCGCATTATGCGCATTTTTATCATAAATATTAGTTTTCAAGAAAAAGAAAACCGAGAAATAGTGCATCAAGCAGTTTATATGTTTTGAAGAAAACTTTATATTTCTAAAAAACTGCTCGAAATTGAAAAACAAAATTGCTCGTCGCGTATCTGGATGTTTATTCGTCGAGACTCAGAAACTGCTGAAGTATATATACATATCTTAGTACAGTCACTTCACCGGACCAAACTTAAAGATAGAAAATAATTACGATCTAAAATATTCTTTTTGTATACTTTTTACAATTTTAGCGTATATACAAATTAAAAATCGAAACAATATAAGTGCATATGTTTTACGCTAGTTTCCTTTTTTTTTATGATTGCGATCTCTATTGAAGTCAATTCGCATGGCAATAAAATGAGTTTTAAATGCCTCTTTGCAGACGGAAGTATTCTTACATGCACCTAAGTTTATTTTGAAGAATTCGTGATATTCATTGCTTAAATTTATTAATTTGTCCTTTAAACCACGTTTTTCTTTTCAATTTAATGTTACGTTAATACGTTTATGCGTTTGTATTTTACTGAGTCTCGGCGATGTGAAAGAATTGCTTTTTTTTTATATAAATATCAGAAAATCGCTTCCGTCAATTTATTTTGAATTTATCTTGACTATCGCTACTTAAAGCGGAGCTGTCAATATGTAAACAATGTCGAAGACTATGTAAGTTACTCTTACACTTTTACTGGAATTAAATCGTAAAAAGTTCCTTCTCTAACGAAAAAAGTACCAGATTCAAAAACACAAAAACTTTTTATGAAATTTAAATCGAATTGCGGAGTGCAATTAAAAAAAAAAGAAATAATATAAAGACAAATATGCACCCATTATCTATCTATGATTTCTCTTATGTTGATGTTGGTTTAGCGTAATTCGCTGAATGTGGAACAGAACAGTCGTTTTCAACTCAACACTTCACACTGAGATATCGGTCGATTAAGTGACAATATAGTTTAAATTTTGCAGTTATTACATGGTAGTATCTGTAACAAGATATATGCATTAAGGACAAGAAAGTGTTGGAAATTGTAATCAGCATTGTGAAAATAGATATACATTCGGCTAAATTACGCGCGAAACAAGGTAATTAAAAGATAAATATCACTCTCAAATCTCACTCGAGGAAGTACTGGAGCTACTGCCTGTAGATGACGAAGTTGATGACGTGCGGCTATTGTTTGATTCATTAGCTACCCTATGAGATGCACAGACAAATAGAAACAATATATTACTAACAATAAATCATAATCTACTAAAAACAAATAAAATTTATTTAAATAGAAAAAAGGAAGAAAATCGTGTTATTTCGCGGAGAGAATCGTTTGGAATAATTTATCTCTTTATATTTTTATTACACAAGGCAAATTCTCAACTACAGATAAAATTAAGTGAAATTGATCATAATTAAAAAAATTTTTTATATAGACATTTTATTCTTGCATAGAGAAACATTCATAAAGTTGGAGAACTCTAGTAGTTAGTAACTTTGATTCTGATGTTAGTTGGAGTGAGTTACGTGCGACTTTTTTGAAAACACATATATTTGCAAAATAAATAACTCATCAACAAATATATTTCTTTTAAGGAAAAAGAGCTAACCTGAATAAAGCAGCTAAACTGGATCCAACAGTATCTTGGTTCGCTTCGGCTGAACTTTGATCTCCCAAGCTTTGTCTGCAAATCGGACAAGTTCCATGCTGGCACAGAAAAATATCAAATAAGTAAGGTTTACAGTTCGATATTGATGTATCTACATATCATTGATAAAAATGAAAACTTTGGCAATTTTTCTTAGCTTACTAATTCCAGCCATGGCACAATGCATGGTGCATGATAGACATGCTGACAAGGTAGCTGTCTAACTGGTTCCGACAGTTTAAAGTCTTCCCAACAAACGGAACATTGTAGTTTAGAATCTGCACAACACAAACACTTTGATAAAACTTTATATAATTCAATATGTATAATTGCTGTTGTCATTGTGTACAAAATTAGTAGGTTTGTACGTTTTACACGGATGCAAACTAGATGGACAGTATATAACAGTGGGTAAAAAAAGCATTTGTACATTTTATAATCTTGAAAAAATCTAACACAAAATGAAAAATGCTACTACAATATATACTTATGTAATGCAATTAATCAATACAAGTGAGAACACGTAATACATATCTTGTGTGATGAATGTTTGTATGAAGAATGTTTACAGCAAAATAGTAGCTTTTCTGTAACATTATACCTTTCTTACACGTAAAAAAATCTAAAAAAGATAAAGTGTACAAAATACTTTTTTTTTCTCACTGTATAATACTAACCGACTTGACTTTGTGATATGGTAGTTGTGGGTATTTCGTCAATCTGCTTGCGTGGCAAAGGCGGTGGTCCAGTGCCATCCATTTGGTTCAATAATTGCGTAACAATAGCATCTAATCCGTCGCGTCCCCAAACATAATCTCCAGGATTTCCCAAGAACAATCTAATATCGAATCTACATTATTTTGCATTGTTTTAATAATGCCAAAGGATAAATGAGATTTGTTAATAACTTGTTCCTCATAGTTGAATGAGCTTTCTGAATATCTGTATGTTTATTGCTGCCACTGTTGAGAAAATATATTAAAATAACGATATATGTACTAACTTTACAAGAATATACACATCCATAAAAAATTGTTAATTTCGATTAGAAGAAAGAAAACAGGGAGAGGTAGCAAAAAAGGGAAGAAATATTTCAAAAGAAAAAAAAATTAAAACACATGAAAGAATTTCTAGATTTTCTAAACATATTTACGTGACGACCTTTTTTCATATTTTTTTTTCATATTTAAGATGAGTGGAATACACTTTTAAAATTTGATCACCTTATTTCAGTTGCATCTTACATATTACTTGCTTTTTTTAAAATTAATGCTGCAGTAATATAAAATAAAGCATGTAATTCTTTGCTGTTTATAGGAGAAAATCTGTTAAATTAAAATGTGTAATTTATAAATCTGGACATATCTATTACTTGTACTTGTGAGTTATAATCTGTATTCTGTAATTGCATCACTTAATATCGGTTACGAGTAATTATGACAAAATAATATAGAATAACTTACACCGATGGTTGCGCATCTTGCCCCACAGTGTGACCTAAACCTGTGGCTCCTGAGAGGTTGAAGATAAAATCGTGAATGAAATTTTCTACGGGCACCGGTAAGGTTTCTTGTCTCCTTCGGGTGCTATAAATAAAACAATTCAATTATTAACTTCTTAAGTTATTATTACTATATGGTCCGCCGACTGCAAGGTTGTGATTTTTTTCTACATTCTGATTTGCTGACGGCATCGCTTATTCACCTATTTCAATATATTAGAACAAAGAGTGTACAGTGTGTTTCCGAGTGGATCACGAATCTCAAAGTATTAATTTATCATTTTTTCAATTTTTCATTTGCAATATATATATATGTGTGTGTGTGTGTGTGCGTGTGTGCGTGCGTGTGTTGTGTGTACATATATAAACTGAAAACGTACATTCTATATTGGTGTATAAAAAAAAAAACAAATTAAAAAAATTGAATAAGTAATAAATTATAATTAAGCTATAATATTATATCGGTAATGTGCAATGTACTTAGGTACAGGAAAAGCAAAGTGATGTACCTGCTACTACGACGCCCCTCTGGAGGAGTGCGATTCCAATTAGACCTTCTTCTGCTGCCAAGTACATAGTTTCTGCTACTTGCACCTGGTTGTTGATTGGTATTTGAAAGGCCCAATATCATATCTATTAAATCTCGCTCAGCTGGGTGACGTTGCGAAGACTGTATCAAGTGAAGAGCATTTAAAACGATTATAAATATATGTTATATTAGCATGGACAGATATTTTTTACTGGATTAAATTACTCACATGGTATCCTAAAATATCAACGTCAACATCACTTAAATCTTCATTGCTTACATCCACATTTGAGTTGTACTCATTACTGCTAATTTCCAACTCTTCGATGAAACCACTTGAGCATCGTGGACATGTGTAATTCTAAAAGAAAATTCAGCTACATATTATCAATTTTCTATATAACATTTTTTCTATAGTATTGCAGCAAAAAAATTACATAAAGGTAAATTAAAATTGACAAATTCTCTGATCTGATTAAAATGATAGTTGAGTATGGTTGTAAAGAATTAATGAATAATATAGTTGTAAAGAATTAATAAATAATGATTTTGTTTTAAAGATTTATGGTTAACAGTTCTTCCAAACAGTTTGACTATAAGAAACAGAAAAATTATTAATATCTTTCATAAGTATATTTTTCATAAATCACTACCACATCTCTTTGTCAACTAAAAGAATCTATTGTTCTTATTTACTGAATCTTCAATTAGAATATATACAAATGTCAGGACTATATTTAGTTTTAGATATAACGATCAAGTATATTTATATTTGATCAATTTATATATATATATATATACATATATATATATATATATATATATATATATATATATATATACACACTTGATTTGTTACATATTCTAACATATGATACATAATGTTTTTGCATCTTAACAATATTATGCATAAAATTATGAGTAAATTTGATTGGATTAAGTTATCGACTAAGAAGTTAATTAAAGTACATTATTCTTATATATACATGTTTTTTAAATAAATATAAAAAGAAATCGTTTCTTTTAAGAAACTATAATTTTTTAAAAGGCCATACATATTGCTGTGAATTCACACTTTTTACAAATATCATCATGAGTAAGTACATTAGTATACTCATGTAATTAATTCATATTGTTATACTAGAAGATCATAGTGAAACAGCGATACAAGAAAACGTTTACGTGACGAATTTACACTACACCTGGTATTTCGCTGTTTGGCATAAAAAACGAATGTTAGATCGAAGTTTTGCGTAGAAACGGGCGAGAGACGGACTTCCCGCACGTTGTCTCGAAATGACAGTTTCTCGTAATGATCGTTCCTTTACGTGGCATTTGCGCACTCATACGTGCCGAGCAGGCTCAAACAGGCAGTCAAGCCATTAGGTAATGGCCGTGGAAATTATCATGATTTACTTACTGGCAACAAACGCTCAATTTCGACACTGCATTTGTGGCAAAAAAATCGAGACATCGGAGCCCCGTCCACAACGGCTTCCGCCATGTTTTACGTGTCCGTTTCTACTTCTCCGTAGATGTTGGCTTTATAGCTACACTTTCTGCTCTTAAGACAAAATAGACATACGTTTAGGCACGTGAGAGTGAGCGAGAAACGAGAAATAAAGTGTAGTAGGGTGTA
The DNA here is from genome assembly GCF_010583005.1 of Odontomachus brunneus. Lineage (NCBI taxonomy): Eukaryota > Metazoa > Arthropoda > Insecta > Hymenoptera > Formicidae > Odontomachus > Odontomachus brunneus. Next base: position 2,357,266 of record NW_022639476.1, read on the forward strand.
ACTAGACGACAGACCTTGTTTCGCGGCTACCAGTTAACCAGCAGCTCCAATTTAATAGGTCCAGTTCAACGTTTGGATGAAGCTAACAACGTCTGATTTTGTCGAGCCTTATTCACTGTTCTTCAAGTCACTTTGAACTTGTTACGAATAATTATAGCGATTATCTAGCAGACAAATACCACCGAAGGCAAGATAACATCAAAGATCGACAATTCTTATGAGAGTTGCGCAAGTAGTGTAGTACAAAAAATTCTCGGTGTGCTAACTAACGCCCTCTCGGTAAAGCCATCGAGAAGTCTAAGAACGAACATTTTTGTGATTTAGCAACGATATGTAAGTTAGGATTGTTTGGATTTCACATTATATGAATATACAAACTAACGTAACGACAGGCGTTCTTTACAAGAGACGCAATTAATATGATACTATACTGCTGCAATACGGAATATTTATGTGACACTGTCATTAGAAAAGCGGTCATGTCCAATTTAGCTGTTACCTCATTTTGAAGCGCCTCTGTGTGCATAACTTGAACTGCACAGCCAATTTTCTCTGTAGATAATGTTGTAATTTTCATAATTTTAGTTCTGTGCGATTCTGTAAAGCCCATTCTACAATGCAGTAAATAGTAAAAAGTTGGAAGTAAAACCAATGGCTGCGTTCGACAGAGAAAGCTGCTTTGCAACTGTTGTAAAATTCGTGAATCTGATTGGTACATGCTCTTGGATTCAACCAAAATTAAGAGCATGCTCCAATTAGATTCACGAATTTTACAACAGTTGCAAAGCAGCTTTCTCGACTGAACGCAACCGGCGACATATAGGCCAGTATTCATAGTCAAATCTTATTTCAAACCGTCTTAAGTAATGTCTTAAGATGCGAATACGGCTCTGTGATTGGTTCATGACATCTTAAAACAGTAGTTAAGGGTGCGTTTAAATTCCCTACCCGGGTGCATTCTATTACTAGAAACGCTATAGTATATATAACATATACTGTAGCACTTCTAGTATTAGAATGCACCCGGGTAGAGAATCTGAATGCAGCCTAAGATGATCTTAAATATAAGATCGGACTATGAATACCGGCCATAATGCTTGTTTTCGTGCTGGATTACTTGCTGGATGGAAATACTCTGTTTTGATTGGTGTATTTCCATCCATCTTCAGAAATGCATCAATCAAAATAAAGTATTTCCATCTAGTATTTCAATCCAGCACAAAAACAAGTATCGTGTGCCGCTGGCTTTACAATTTACCATTTACGACTTAAGGTCCGTCTACAATGGGAGTAAAGTATGGTTGTAAGAAGTAAGAGTAAGAAATTAACCAATCACAGTCGATTATTTTTCTCACATTCGACTTTGATTGGTCAATTTCTTACTCTTACTTCTTACAACCCGTATTTACTCCCAATGTAGACGTCCCTTTACTTTAGCTTACTGCTATTGTAGGATGGGCTTTAGGGACGCCGCACACGAATTGATATAACAGTAAGACATACCGTAATTGACCAATCACTTTGAGTATCGTCGAATCGTAAAGTCACCATTTTTGTGAATACTCGATTATAATTGGTCCATTTTTACGGTACGTCTTACGTTACTGTTATGTCAATTCGTGTGCGGCGCCCCTTACAATTATTTACGACGTTTAATTACTACGTTTAAGGCCGATTTATGATGGCCGTAACCTTATGCTATAATCGTAAACTTATGCTGTAATCCATAAGAAATGGACTAATTGTAGTTAACTATTCTTATAATAATCGACTACAATTGGTCAATTTCTTATGGATTACAGTATAAGTTAACAGTTACGGCCATTATAAATCGGCCTTTACTCAATTGTAGAATGGTCTTTATTATATTTAGTAGGTTTACGCCATGTTGGTTTAATTCGCCTCTGGAATCGTCAGAGTGTGCTAAAACGTGTTCATAATAACAGTTTTCCCTCTATAACCATCTATAACGTAGGAAATTAACTCGTGTCTGTCACGTATGATCTTAAAAGCAACGTTCAAAGAATTCATTCTTTAATGATTATCTGGAGATCATAGTTTAGTAATTTTCACATACATTGCGTGTTATATACGTTTTATTTGTATAAACATATACTGTTTTATTGTTAATACCATGACATACTTACACTCGTGGGAAGAATTCGAAAAAGGTGCCGAAAGGTTATATCTGCAAGACCCATTGAATGTATGTTTTGCAATAGTATATTAGACATTATATTTATTATACCATCATTGTGCTAGATACCGTTTATATTTTAATGTGTAGTAATAATAATGTTTAATAACAACTATGATTACATGTTTAGAAGACACAAGCATATTATCTAACATAATATCAAATGTTTCATGTATATAATTTATTAATATTTATTTATTAAACCATAAAAATCATCACGATAATCATTGATTGTGATTCAGAAGACATCACGTAAAAGTATTTTCTTTGCACAATGTTCATATTATTCATAAGTTATATAGTAAATATTATCTTTTACTGTTTTTTTCCACAAGTCATTCTAGTGCAACAATTGAATGAAAAAATCAAGCTTTATATAGAATTTTTTATATTAACTTTATATATCAATCACACATAAAAAATTATATTAAACTAGTTATATTTATCTTATTGTATAAAAAGAATATCTGTTATATTAACTATCTATTTACAAAGTTCTTTTGCTGTTATTTTTGTTGAAACAAAAACATACAAAAGAAAGCTGATAGAGATACAAAAGAATATGCTGATATTGTATGATATAGTAGTTCTACTGTAAATCAAATTTCTTGTAAATTGTAAATAATATCGAATAGCTATTTGTATATTAGATTTTATGTTATTTTATGTTACATTATATTTTTCTTTTTTGTTTCAGACTCGTTACACAATGAAATATTGTCACAGTAAAGGAGTTTTATGTCTAAAATTAACTGACAATCGACAGGTAAGCAATATATTCTACAGTCTATAGATGTGTTTCTTAATATTCCTAGTAAGAACAGTATTAATAGCAGTGATAATTAACATTGCTTACAGTGCCTCCAATATAGAACAGAAATAGCTCAGGACTTAAAAAAGATGGAAAAATTTATAGGCAACCTTATGAGACATATGGCATCGAAAGATAGTTGAATAAGCAAGATTTATATATATATATATATATATATATGAATTTCTTTTTTTACATGAAAAGAAAGCAAAACTTATTCCATCTACGCAACTAAGATTTTGTTATCTCATAAGATTTAATGATTGTGCGATCCACGGATGTTAATTTTGTTCAAGGTACAAAAGCTTTTTTAAATATACAATATGTGCATATAAAACTGTTTTATTTTTCTTTCATTTAAAGTTTCATGATTATTTCGGATGGCTCCGTTGCCTCCTCGTTAAAGTTCTGGAACAAATGAAGTTATCGTATAAATAAAAAATTAAGTGAGATCGCTTCCAATATTTATAATTTATCGAATTTTCTGACATCTCAACAAAATATCGTTTCAAGTACACATTACATATTGCATTAGATATTAATGAAGCCAGATTTGTATCAAATCGAAATTAAATACTCGAGTAAAAAAGAAAGCACAAAGCGACGAAAAACAAGCACTTACGAGATAATGGGTTGAAGAACAGCATCCAGAGTAGTGTCAACGTGAGGGTAGATTTCTTGATTTGAAGGCAGTTCATAGCGTACCTCTCCCCCTAATTGCAATTGTGTCTATACCAAACAAAACCATTTTACTAATCTACTATTTTAGAAGGACATTCCACATTGAATTATTATTTCGTGAAAAACGAAGCAATGTGATTGTCAGCATGCAATTTGAAAATCATGTTGTCGGAAAGGATATGCTCGTCTAGCGCATATGTCTTAGAAATTTACAAATATAATCGAAAGTCGAAATTTATATAAAGAAGATAAGTAGGAGACCTTAGCCATATTTATTTGTAGAAGCATTTAGCAAATGTGTAGGATATTGATGTGATACTGCGTGTATGTACGATTAATATTTCGTAACTATCTCCTATTTTTGTAGTTTATTACTTTTTTTTTTAATAGCAACTACGGATCTCATAATAAGGTAAGATAAAATGCGTCGACTTTAATCATTTGCATATAATTAATTATCCAGGCAAAGTAAAAAGCGTTATATTCGTCTGACGATTGGTTACCTTTAAAGAAATATTTACAAAAAATATTTAATTGCGACACGCATTTTTCCATTGTAATAAATAAAGATAATCGATAATAAGAAATACAAGCAAATCGGAATACGTACTACGTGGGTAGGCTTGCTGCTGTCGGCGGAGCTTGAGCAGCAACTTGAAAAATCCTGCGGCGTACTCTCTCCAAGCCCACTGTCCGTATTATTGCCTATAGCCGATAGTATTCTGTTGTTACGAGTATAATAAAAGTCCCTCCTCGTGCTACATTCATTTCGAGCGTCGGGAAACTTTGCTTCGACTCGACAGCTGCTGCTGGATGTTGTTGACAGCAAGTTATAACTTCCATCACGATTATGTGGCACGACTCTTCTGTCTCTTTTGCCAACAGATCCGACAGTTCTGAAAGTGAATCCTTGACAGTCGTCTGGCACCTCATTCGTTTTCAACAATCACCCAGGTCTATTGCAGATTCCACACTTTTTCTCTCAGGATTGATGCGCATTCTTTTCTCCTTCTTCCTCTTTTTTTTTCTTTTTGTGGATACAATTAACGTATACATATACATACACTGGCTATGTTCTCATGATGCATCACGCTTTATCAAATTCAATAACCATAGATTCAAACATAGACTCCGCTTAATATGCATACGCTTCTCCGAGAAGAATCGCGTTACGACGCATTTTTAAAGCGCAATCTCTCGAAAGTATGAAGAGATTCTAAAAAAATGCACAAGATGCGTCGGGGATGTGTCAGAGGATCAAGTGGGATATACGAGACATGTCGTCAAGGAGATTTGGAGACACCAGGTGTCCCAAGCCTCGAGTGCCGACATCGTCCACCCTCCCGGATACCAATATTTATTACACAAACATATGGCGCATACCATATAACGTACATAATGCAACATGAAATCAAAAACATACAAACAATAATTACGACCCCAGAACGAAGGCGATCGGCACGCATCGCCCCTTTTGAATTCCACGGAACATACAGCCAAAAGCGAGTGAGTGCCAGCTAGGACGTAAAAATAAACAAGGTGCGACAAGCAGTTAATCTCACTTATTTATTAAAGGTTCGTCATGCTTCTCAAAATAAATAATAGGGGCATGCTTAAAGTAGATAATATACATGCTCGAAATAAATAAAAAATACATGCAAAAGATATCGAGAGGAATCGGGGGTGTGTGGGGGTGACTAAACAATGACTACGGATCCCGTCTCATCCTCCAATTGTGGAGGATGGTTGTGGGCATTGCAGACCGTCTTGAGATCATCGTACCTAGGTAGGGACGATGAATCTATGTCGTCCAATCGAGAATTGTTAGTTTGTAACGGGGATTGCTGTACAGATTGCGACTGTACCACCGTGTAGGATATTTCCCGGCGTTGTTGCTCGCTCATTCCACTAGTGTCGACTAGGCCAAATTCCAAGTGTCTGAAAGAGTACGTTTTTTTTGTTTATACCTTTCTTTTCACGAGAAAGAATATTTGTCAATGTGATTAATATTTGTTCAAATAAATATTTCTAGTCTTTTGTTAAAAGGATGAATTTTTTTTTCATGGAAAATATTGTGTGCTTTTTAGGCCAAAATAATCTGTGAATTGTATGGCTGCCTGTAAAAATGATAAAATTTAATTTAGCATTTAATATGCAGTATGTATGTATGTATATACTTTCGAAGTTCGTCCGGCAGTGGTTGTTTTTGAGAAGGACTTCGATGTCTGCTTCTATGTCTTCTTCTAGGCTCCGTATGACTCACCTAGGATAATATCGGTCCAATGTTATAACGTGATTAATTTCAGTACCTTAATAACCTTAATAATATAGTATATAAGTCCGACCACAACACTTACAATAGCCTTTTGCACACCTTCTCCTTTTCGCTTCTGCACTTCTCTCCACTGTGGTTCTGAATCTACCAATTCGTGTCTACTGTAAACAGCAACATATCGGATTCGGTCAGTATCTATTGATCTATTGTATCATACAAAAGCCAACAAATATGTAAACTATTATAAATAATAGTTTCATTTATGGCAGAATATATGCAAATAGTAACTTGATATCAAGATTAAATAGTAATTTACATTAAGAGTAATTCAATTTTCAAAATATTTCAATTAAGTAAGAATTGAAAATTAATAAATATAATAGGTAAGTTTTGATATGCCTTGTTGTATTAGAATTATCAGATTCTAAGAGATAGGGGAGCCATTTTTAATCGAAAAGTGTTATTAACGGAGGTCAGCGAACTCTATTGTTTGCGGGAACCATATCTCATTATCATCAAATTATTTTAATTACATGGTAGTACTCATAAGGGATATCCAGTGTTGAATCTATTTACGAGAGTACCTTACTTATGCAACAATGATGGGAACGAGATGTTATCGTTATGGGAATGCGTGTAGCGTTTCAAGTTAATATATAACTACATACCTAGAAGAACGGGAGTTCCTATGTTTCCTACGATGCTTTCGGTGGCCGGATCTCGTGTCTGAGCCCCTCGAAAGCTCAGACTCACAATCGGAGTGTCTGCTGTGTCGACGGTGACTATGACTATGACTTCTTCTACGATGACCACCACGACTATGACTATCTCCTGAACTTTGACTCTCCACTGAGCTGCTTCGACGTTGGAGTCTACTTAAGAGCTATGTTAACAGAAATAGTATTTATAATCATATGGAGACATGTGTGTATATATATATGTATGTGCTAATTTTCTTAAATTTTTTAATAAGAACCCTCATCTTTTATTGCACGTTCTTGTAACTGATGTCAAAGTGTGTTTTCAAGATAGTACTATTAAACCATTCGTTTTGTTAAAATTTTCTCAAGATAATTACAAATGTAAATCATAGAACGCAGACTTTTTAGTTTAGAAGATATTTTAGGTAGATAGTAGCCCTGCACATATACACACGTGAATGAACATTGCAATAAACTGTATCGGGTTAAGCATAGCATCGTAGGAAAACAAGCGAATACAATTGTCAACTAACTGCCGGTGCCGTTCCCGCGGAGCGAACGGAACGAGGACTAGACGATGTATAAAGACCACGAGGCTGGCTCTGCGTCCACGGTGCGCTTCTCGTGCTCCTCGGACTTGAGGTGTTCACCTGCCTTTGAGTATTGCACAGAACATTGCCGCCAGATGAATTGCTGCACGGATTCGAGATCACGGTAACGGGCGTTTCGACAAATGAGCCGACCATCTCTTGACCCTCGACGACTCGTCTCTGCGCCCGTCGACTGGGAGTCCTTTGAAACGGCGGTGGATTTCTCCTGATTGCTGCGTGCTTCTCCAGAGTGGATTGCGGACTGTACGAATGAAAACGAGAGTACGGACTAAGAGGCGGTGGACCGGTCGCCATTAGTCGGAAGAACGCCTGATGCTCTAAGCAACATTTCCAGAGATGACGACAGGCTCCTTTCGACGGTGTTTCGAAACCGTGCGTTCTTTCCTCGGAATTCTTTTCACTCACTCTCAACATAAAGTACCTGCCCTGGAAATTGGTACAACTCGATATACGTCGTAGAACATAAGTGGACGAGAAATATTAATCACAAATCATATTTTCTAATTATATTTTTAATTATATTCTTGATAGTCGAACGTTCTTCTGCATTATCTACAATCTAAATTGGTCTTGAAGTTTATATATTCTAATATATAACATTTCCAGCGATTAACGACATTACAGAGAGAGGAAAGAGAGAAAGAAAAGTCGATACAGTATATATTTTATATATTTTACCTTATAATAAATTTTATTGATGCGAGGCCAATAGTAATTTCCTACTTTGGTCTTATTGCGTAACAGTATTATCCCGCTCGGCGTTAGACCTAGGAAATACTCTACATTATCCTCACCCTGTCAATGAAAATAATCAGATTTAGTTGGGATTAGCGATGTCAATAACAACGATCAGACAATGTCAATTACATCGTTGCTAACAATAGTCTCACTTACCAGAACGGGATGTAAGTCTACTCCATACATCTCCAGCCACTTCACTTTATCTAGATAATTTAATTCCGCCGCCGAGGGTAACTGACCTCTGGAAAAAAATCGTGAGTACAGTGACAATTCGGGAATCAATAGTCATCGTCAATTAGCGCGACTGATTTTTCATGAAACGCTCTAACGTTACAATTTTGTGAACAGAGAGGCTACAGAAGCTGGAAGAATGGATTCGTATGGATAACCGGACGAGTTGTCTATAGCGTAGTGCCTTGTTAACGTCCATAAACGTTGAATAATTTTGAGGCACACTATCTGAATATTAATCATCAAGCTTGACATACATAAGAGTTTTGTGGATCTCTACTATACGATTCTCCAGCTCCGTGGTTTGGTTGGCGAGGAACCGAAATTCGGTGACATAACCAGGCGAATGTCGTCTGGGATCATAATCGCCGAGTTCCGCTGAAAGAATAAGGCGATATTCGATTAAACAAAATAATCTATATATGCAAGGAATATATTGTACATCTTTGATTTTTTTTAATATGTAAAAGTATATACATGTGTACATACTTTTTAACTTTACGCTTATATGAAATCGTTGATAGATTATAGAAAGACGATTGATTTATACTTTATAAAGTATTCCTATGGAAAATGGATAATCGTAGAAATATAGCGAAAAGCACAACTATTTTTTTCGTGATTATAGTAATAATCGTGAGGGGAAATTCGTCCAATCTTTTCTGCCGTGCTTTCTTCATTACTCGTCCGCATTTCTCTCTCGCATAATGCCCCTTTCTGTCTTTTGCTGTGCGCGTATGTCACCATTGAATACGAGGAAGGGGTATTCATTTCATCTCTTTTGACAAACGATAAGACGCAAACACGAGCGAGTATTTTAGTTTGCTTTCCTTTTTTCCCTATCTCTACGACTTTGAATCTCCCCGTCAGATAACTAACGCGTGGGCCACGGAGGCGGTATCTATTTGCTCGTGTATTACCTGCACACAACGTACGTGAGTTACCACATGCACACAACGTACGTGAGTTTCGGTATTCACTAGTCGTGCTCTCTGCGAAGTTTTTTCTCCCTTCGTGACTTTAATGCTTTTGCTTTATCCGTTTCTTTTCATCATAAGACGAATGATGCCTAGACATACGGTGTGCACAGTATGCATTTGATAGATATACAATATAAAAGCAATAACTTACATTGAACAACATATGCTCCTAATTCTGCGGCTAAGTCGAAAGACACGGGTAATCTTCCTTGCAGAATGTCCTGCTTCACTTGTAGGAAGAACTGGTATCTATGGAAACAAGTTGGAAGTCATGTTACATTGATTCTTTATTTTACATCCCGAAATATCCTGAATTATTGTTAAAGTCAAATGTATTGCAGCATGGAACATTGCAACGAAAAATGTATTTTTTCATTTATTAGTTATACAAAGGGAGAGAGAATAAATAAGCGAATCAGTAAGATTCACAAATACTGCGTTAAACTGTATCATTAGTAGTAATTAAAGATGCCATAATTATTGCCATAGCCATTGCATATTACAGCGTTACATTCTTAATTAGTTCACACTTGGTTGGCTTAAATCCTGGGTCATTTTATTTTGATTTTTTGATTGTATATTTAAGAGCCTTCTACTTGCTACAAGTAAATTACACATGCAGATAATTATTGTAGATAGTATATTATATAATTATTGTAAATAATATATTATTTCTTTTTCTAAATAAATTTATGCAAGCGGGATTAATAAGCTGTTTACTGAGGTAGCTACTCCTTATTGATATTATAATAGAAGCATACATATTACCTTATTGATATTATAATAGAAGCATAGCATTGAGATTACATTGTTAAATATTTTAAATGAAAATAAATTTAGAGATAGAAAGCGAGAAGATGTGTTATTTAGAATTTATTATTGCGATATGATTGTTTTTGCCAGATTGTGAGAACTGGTATCGACAGTAAATTAGTACAAGGGCGAGCGCACGAGCGGATGACGCCGTGAAGCGCGTTGTCCGGTCATGCGCGACGATAGACACGCGCCTATGTATGTATGTATGTACGTATGTATGTATGTATGCATGTACATAAGGCGCCTCGCAACAAATTCGATGCACGTGGAATTCTCGTGCGTCCGCGACGTACCATGATGTCCCTGGAATTTCCTGGAATTTTGAGACGCCGAGCGTGAAAGGATCATTTACACACGAACGTGACGTCGAATAAAAATCACTTGTTATTATACGCACATCGCATATGTATTAAAAAAAAAGGAAGAACAATCGATATTTAAATTTTGCAACACCTCTACTAACGCGCGACTCTTGGAAGTTCTAAATTTTAAATTGTTGTATCATTTTATCAGAAAAATTACAAATATTAAAGATAATGTTATAAGTATGCGAATAAGCGGAGTTAGTATTTGATTAAAGAATGCAAAAATTCATAAATCCATAATCGTTGCAATTTCACAAGTATTGGTTGTGTGAAAAATGGCATAAAGCAGATCGCTAGTCATATAACAGCGGTAATGTAATCTAAGAAGGGGATACTTTGAAAGAAATTATTACAATCGGAAACATATATATCCCATTGAACGAGAATCAGGGGATATACCTGGTAATCTCTTCGATGAGCTTGCACGGATCCGCCGCGTAAAATTTAACGCCGAAGTAGAGAGTGTGAACGTCCGATCCAGGATCACCTTTGTGGATCTTCAGTTGTTTACCGAGTTTCTTACTTTGGTCGAGCCATTGCTAAAAGGCGTGTCGTGTTACCTCGACATTACTACGTTATTAAAATTAATAGAGATTGACGTTAGACACGTAAATTAAATAGATTGCGTCCTACCGTTTGATTTCCCTGATCGAGGTAGCGCAATCCGAAGTAAGAGGTCTCCAACAAGTTGAGATGCTTGAACACTCTGTCCAATAATTCTTGACCCAAGTTTGAGCTCTGGAAAAAATGTACATTTTTCACTTACGGCACCGTGAAAAACGTACGCGTAAGTGTAGACAGTTTTATTGTCTGAATTATTTTCTCAATTTTGAACGCGTTTGCGCGCAACATGTACTATATTAATGAGCCGCTTGGGATCGGCGGGATGGGAGGAGACGACGAGTTTTCTGTTCCCACTGGTGTTGCGAACCGTGACGTTCGTTTGTTACCCGAGGGAAACTAACGGAGCCTCTGGGTACGTGTTTTTCATCGTTAGATGTTTTACATGCGCTCTATTATATGCTCCCCCTTGCATTTGCGTCGTGTACTTCGATGCAACGACTTTGCACACGGAGGAACATAAATTTAACTGACTAATACTCTTCAAAATGTAGAAAGATCAGTGTCTTATTCTAGCCTTCCTTTCTATCTCGATCGCGTGATACGCATATATACGTATGCAGAGTGAAAAACTAGAAATATAGCGTGGCAAATGGCAAATTTGATCTCTTAGCTGTTACGCCAAACATAAAGGAATAAACGAAAGGAAACGTGAAGTCTAGCAAGCAGCGTAATGAAAGTGGCGGACGTTTAAAAGTATAGCAAGAAACTACCGGAGCGGTTAGAAGAAGCGGAAGAAGAAGGAGAAGAAGACGAAAGACCTCGCCCTTTTTTTCCGCCTAAGGCCTAGGAGAGCCGAGGTTCAGGAGATGGGTAATCATCTCCAACTTGCGTGTTCCGAGCGATCCTCCTTTTTTCGTGCGTCTCTCCCTTTCTTTCTTTCTTTCTTTCCATCGGTTATTCAGACGATTTCTTCCATTTTTCATACACAGTGTAATTTAAACATTTATTTAGGCATTCTAATCCTTCCCGCCTGCAGCTCGTTGTGGGAATCGAGAACACTGTAACGCAGTACGTAGAGCAGTTTTCACGATCACTTCAGTGAGAGAAGATGACTTCGACCGGATTGCGTTTGAAATGCACGCCGGATTTCTGCTGAACGATCCAGCATTGATTGCTATACGTAAAATGCAGCGGAAAATGAGAGTGGTGTGGCGAGCCGATTGTACGAGAGATACAATCGGGGGACATGATAATAATGGCGAAGTGGAAATAAGCCGTACCCCCGACTAACGATACTGCATGGAGAGAAAGAGAAGAATGAACAGAGGGAGTCTTGCGGCGGCAAGCAGCCAACGTCGCCGCTTTGTATCAAAGATTCGTTTTCGCTGTCAGCTATCGTGACTAGCTACGGCAACGCCAGCGTCAAGAAAAGCCTCTGCGTCCTACCGTCCGTCCGGATCATGACGGAAGAAAAGGGAGAAAAATGCCGTCGGATATCGCTCGCGGCAAACATTAAGTAGCGCCCTTTGTGTAATTGGTCGATGTCGAAGCGAAGAAAAGATAATCGGAAGCATGAGACAGAACGTTGCAGAGATTCGCGGAACTTCGACAGGACTGACGTCAGTTTTTATTTCTCCGCTAGATAGCTTCGGAAATTACCGTGAAATTAATACTTCGCGGATCGTCATCGTTCCTGTTTTCTTTTCCTTTCCTTCACCGAAGATTCCAGTAAAAATATCGACGCTTAATCGATGAGAATATTAATATTAACCGTTGCAAAGTACACGATCTCATCTCGCGATGGTACTTTCTCTTGCACGTATAACAGCCGTGAGGTGCTCGAAAGACGCTGCGCGTTAATTTAATCAAAATTGCATAGAAAACGAACGCGTCCCGATTGAAAACGCCGATGCATACGTCTGATTCTGTCGGATAAAAAAAGAGGAAGAGTTACGTTTATCCGCTTGCTTTATCTCGACGCATGATGATTCTTTCACGCTGTTACGCTGCAGTTACGGAAGACTGGTTCTACGACTGGCGGGATATAAAACTGGGAAGATACGGACCTGGATGCCGGACCAGTACACCGATAGCGAGATACTGTCTGCAAATATCAAAAATATCTGTAATTCTCGATGCTTCGCGACAGTATCTTTTCCTCATGTATCGTTTCACTCCACTGTGTGTATGCTGTGTGTATGTGTGTGATGTGAGTCTTGTATTAGTTTCTTTCGCATATTAATTAATTTCATCGTTTCAAATAGCATATCCAACCATGAGACTTATTCTGGAGGTATAGCGAATGCGCTAATATGCCTTTTTAATTCCAAGTTTAACTTTACTTAAATGAGCGTTACGTATAAACTCGTTTCAAGTTCATAAACAGGAAGACATAATTAGCGTTCGTTATGGCTCTTATTCTGAATTTTTTTTTAGTTAACGATCTTTAAACTAATTTAAGATATTTCTAAATGTGTTTATAAGCCAATCCCAGAAGGCTTTTATCGATAAAAGAGAGTTTAGAATAAGGACTTATGTGTCCAGAATACGACCCCGTACACGGAGACAATATTGTAGTAAAAATTACAATACAGTTTTAGTAGTTCGGGAATAGACTGGCACTATTACGAAAATTATAATAAAACTACATAGTATAATAAAATATATAATAAAAATAATCATAAATACAGTAATTTTTACTACATTTATGGCAATTTTTATTATGTTTATGGTCACTTTTACGTCTTATTATAATTTTCATTACAGTGCCAGTCTATCCCTGAACTACTAAAATTGTATTGTAATTTTTATTACAATATTTTCTTCATATATTTTGCGTTTCCCGCTCATATGATATTTTGCGAAATTAAGAGAGCTAGCGATTTGCGATCCTCCCCACGCACTTTCGCGGGAGAATACGCTTCTGAAATCGCTGCAGTTTGGTGAGATGCAACGCGCGATCACGCCCACGTATCATAGATTACTCCGTTCCGCATTTCTCCGGATCTCTCATAAACGATGCGGATCACCCTCGTCGTCGTTGGAATTCCCTCCCCCTCGGAGAATAATCTTCTCGTTCTTAACGCACGACTGAATTTCGGTTTAACGTAGCCGGCTTACGGGCGCGTACATACGTATATAAGACACAGTTAAGGATTCGTGCGGGAGATGCTTATACAGGTTCGGAATGTTAATCGACGAAATGAGCTAGACGATGAGAGAAGAGAGGAGAACGGAGGAAGAGAGACGCGCAGCGTAGCGCGGCGCGGTGCGGTGCGGTTCCGAGGAAGAAGAAGAGGAAGAAGAAAAAAAGAGGACGAGTGAGGTTGAAAAGACGCGAGAATTAGTGTGCGGCACGGCGGCGGCCATCGATGATGTGGAGGAGGTACGGCGTTACCCGGTCGTCGTGCAGTGGCCCACCGCCAATTTTGGTATATCGTCTAATAACAGAGAAGACCGAAAGAATTCCGGGTACCCCCGTGATAAGTTGTGCGCGCCTTCTCGTGCGGAGCCTCGCGGTCGGCCATAATCCACCATTCGTAGCCGCCGGGCACGAGTAGCCCTCGCCTTGCCAATCGGCACGGGACTACGAAACGACCATCTAGAAACGAGCTGCCAAAGGAAACGCTATTAATTCCGCTAAATTATAACTTGGCGTCGTATCGCGCTTACGACGTACGGAATTATTGCGCTAAGGCACAATGCGCCGTTCTCATGCGTACGAGAAACGACTTTGTTGTCAAACCGCGTTCCCTGTCATCGTGATGGGGCGATCCCTGAGAAATGCGCCCTCGTCCTCGCGCGTCCTCGAAAATCATGTTGAAAATTGCGTGCGCAGGAGATGGCCTACGATTTGAAATTGAAATGAGAAGCGATAAGTGGAGGAGCGACCGATGGACGGAATAGCTTATCGACTCGGGATTGGAAAAGACGACTCAGCTGTGTGATTCAGCGATTAAATGTTGCACGTTGGAGAAACGATGAAATCTCGAAAGAAGGCCGACAGAGGGAAGACGACCTCGATTGTGAGAGAATCGCGAGAAACGCGTCGAACTTACCAAAACATCTTGCAACAATTCGTGCTCGTCCAGAAGTATCACTTTGCAGTGCAGAAGACGAGGCCTGTTGCTCCTGGTCGGCCTAAGTCCAGGGCATAACCACTCCACCACCATCGCTTTTCCTCCTTCCTCAATTTCTTTCTATATCCTTGCCTCGCGTGCTCAACCGCTCGATGCGTTTGCACTCGCGTTCGCGCTCATCCTGCAAATCGCACGTAAATATTCTCAGTCATTGTCACAGCTGTAGCTTTGAAAGAGAAAGAGCCGATGTACGAGACTTATCGTCCAGCAATAAGAAAATCATACACTGACTATTTTAATATCATACATTGACTTAAACCAAAAATTTTAATTGACAGAGAGTCAACGTATCTCCATGAGTATTATTTATGAAAGGTCATTGTCGCCTCTCCACATAAAGTTTCTCTCTCCAAGTTTGCCTCTCTCGCGAGATAAATTGTAAATTTGCAATATTCGTTCGTCTTTTCACAAAGTGTAGAAAAAAACTCTCATCTATGTTCTAAAATTTGAAAATTTCTAAGAATTGCTTCACACAACGTCAATGATATCAAAGACGGATTCAATGGAAAAGAGTGAAGGGTGTTCAAGTTACAACCTTTTAGCTACTTGCTTTGTTCAATCAATTTCAGTCACGTATGAGAGCCCGAGATAATTTTTTAGTCACAGCACTGTGCTCGATGACACGTGTCACATGGACATGAGGTACAAAATATCGTCACGAATAGCAGTAATCGATTCAACGCTACTCGCTTTTACCGTTAGTTTATAGTTGCCGCTTGAATGGAATGATTTCTAATAGACGCAGACCAGCCAGGCGAATGGGTAACCCAATAATATGCGCGGCACACGTTCAATTTGAAGCGCGTTTGTAATTATGATAAGCTACGTGCCTTATATCAAGAAAGATTTCGAATAGTACAAATGTAGATAACGACGAGAAATAATCCGAGGGAAGTTCCAGTGATATGTTCTCGCTTACCAAGAAGTTATATACATATAGCTTTATACCTTCTTCCACCACGGAGGAATCTTTCAAAACAAGCCCAATTCACGGTATTGTTATTCGAGATACGGCGTTCCCGTCGCACAGCGAGGATTCAAGTGTACCTTTTGTCCTCGTGTACGCTTGAAAAATGTCTGTACAATGTGCCCGAAGTGGCGAGTGCCATTGAACTCCGGATGAGCAGCGAGAGCGTAGTCAGCGTGGAACAGGTTTGGAATCCAGAATCTCCCAATTCAATTTAATATAGAAGAGATAATAGAAATCGACAAGTCTTACGAGCAACTTGTAGTGAATGAAGATGTATCGTTGAATACCTTTTATTTCCTAATAAAAAGCGGCAAAGACGGAGAAAAAAGTCAATCTACGTGGAGTCGGCGGCTTTCTACACTAATTCATCCTAAAAAAGAAAAAGGAAAGATAGACAAAATGAAGTGAAGAGAGAATTCCACGTGCAATGCTGGGTCTCTCTCTTTCTCTCTCTCTCTCTATGATATGTAGTTTGCGTTGAGCACATACTTTGTTCTGATATGCCGACTGGCTTTATTAAGTAGTGATCTTAAGTATGTAATGTCTTTATTTTTCAGGGATATTAACTCTTTTCTATAATCTTCTCTTAGGATATTGTTACGTTATGTTTAGTTCTTGTTCTTGTAATACTTTATTGCGATATTATTATACTGCCATCTACTCTTTTCTTGTAGCTTAAGGGGTCTAATCCCAGGGCGTAAATAAACTATCTATCTATCTATCTCTGCATTAGCATTCGCTTAAATATTACATCGCACTAAAAAAATATTTGAATATTTATTTGCGGGATATGAAGTTTATTTCATAGAAATAAATTTTGTTTCGCAGAAATAAATTTTCAAGTATTGCTTCTCATGCTGAAGGAAAAATACCTGAAAATTTATTTGCGAGATATAATTTTATTTCTGCGAAATAAAGTTTGTTTCTATGAAATAGCTTCATATCCCACAAATAAATTTTCAACCTATCTTTTTCTCAGTGTACACGTTTGACGACGTTTGACGGTGCCTTTGAGAAGGTCTCTCCGTTTTTGTTAATCTCTTTCGCACACTTATCTCTCTTTTTCAGTACTCGCCGAGTACATCGGCTCGTCTCGCTAACGATCGTGTATATTTGCATGGAAATTCGCGCGGAACTCGCGTGTCGTTACTTATCATAGGTGCCTCCGCGCGGAATGACGAAGATTAAAAATACGACTAAGTGGTTTTTCGATCCATCCAACTTTTCACAGACGACATTCCAACGTCATTGTCTAATTAGTGGGCGCGATTTACGCTAAGTGCGAATATACGAATGCACGCGTTTGTACAGTCAGTGAGATCTTTTTCGAAACGCCTTCTCGATTTTTCACGTGCATCCGTGCATATGACAATCGGAGAACGAACAGCACGAAGTAGCGATCGCAACATCGATATAGAACGAAGTTTCGAAGGAAACTGCTTCATGAAAACGAGCCTGATGTATTCGACATTTTCCAATTTCAACACAACAAACTGTGTTAAAATTTAACATATGTATATATATATATATATATATATATATATATATATATATATATATATATATATATCTTGCATACGTTGTAGACATTTTTGATAGTAATTTCGTTCTCTATTTTCCATGACGATTGGACTTGACACCGTTTCAACCAAGTACAACGACAACTTGGTAAATCATAGGTATAATTACAGATATACCTTCGCCAGTTTTCCGTCTTCAGCCAAACAATGTGCAACCAATGCGAATAGAAGTTCTCAGTAAAATTTGGCGCCCTGAAATAATGTCAACAGGCTGTATCTGTGTATGATGTAGAAACGCCGTACAGATGAGCAGAAAAATGTTTCCACTTACTTTGCAAGATTATACAATTAATATATATATATATAAACAAACGATATCTTGATATAACTTTGACGGAAATCGGAACGAAGAGCGTTGGCGTACGGTACAATATACGGGACGACATTAAGAGGAAACTATAGACGAAAGACTTCCAGCACATACCTCCGTCGTGATTTACGCTCCGAATTTTCGTGGTTCCCTGCGTGGAATCGCTCGGGCGGCACTTCCGGCACTTTCCACACTTTTCGGCACTTTCGGCACACCTGTGGCACTCCCGCTAGCAAACACGGACGTCGCAGGCACGGATGTGCTCGCACGGCTTGATATTCCGTTGAATCTCGTCGATCGTATGCGACGTACGCTCGCCGTGCTCGCGACACGACCGGCGAGACGTCTCACCTGATACGTGTGCGCGCCAGGCATCCGGCACGGGATCTCGGCGAAATTCGCTGTCGCACGTATACGGCCCACGTAGTGGATATGTCAGGCGTTCGTCGATGCGGAATCGCCGATTGTACGGAGCGTTTCGATAGCTCGCACCGCTACACGCGCGGACGTGAGCTTGCGACGTGAGCTCGCGCGATCGCGACGGTTGTGACCGGGCGAGTCGCTGCCGACAATACCGCGAATTTCAGCGGCGCGTATCGCGTCGGGGACGGGACGCGAGTTTTCAAGTTATGTGGCGCGACGCGACGCGGCGGCGGGCGACAGGACGAAGCGAGGCAAGCCGAGGCGAGGCGACGCGACTCGCAGCCAGCGACTCGCGGCGCTGCACCGTGCACCGCGATCGGCCGCAACGCGCAAAAGAGAGGGGAAGGAAAGAGCGTAAAGAGAAGGAGACAAAGAAGAATAAGACGAAAGGTGGCGACGTACCGTTTCGTCGTCATCTGGGCTCGAATTGAAAACCGCGTAAGTCACGCCATCGATGAGCCGCTGCCACAAAGACGTCCGGCTCAATTTTCATTTTCGCCGAAGGGGCCCCAGCAGATCCCAAAGTTCCTCGAGACGGATCATTTCCGATCGTCCAACGTAAGCACATCCAGACGTTTTGTCTACGATACAGTTCATTTTATAATACAAAATTACTCAGGCGTACTGTAAGTACGCATTGTAAGATGTACAATGTAAATATATCGTATAATTTTATAAAATGTTATTCTCTGTGGTTATCATTTCTTATATCCACATCAAACTTACCCACGGTCGGTTATTTTCATATCTAACTTACCTGCGGTAGGTAAGTTTTTATCATTGGGAATTGTTCATACTACGTCTTAATACCGACGAGGTATTATTATTATTATTAAAGATCATCAGTGTATGACGAAGCATTAATTTCATAATTTATAATTATCTTGATGTTTTATCGTTAGAGTCCTTGCACAATGCCAGGCTACAGGCAATAAGAATAGTCATATTAGCCAATAGGAACAGAGAATAGAAATAATTGACCAATTCAAATTCCTATTCCCTATTGCCTATTGCCTGACATTCTGTAAAGGTCTTTATATGTGTAGACTAAAGACCGGTTTATGATAGCCGTAATCCGTTAACTTATGCAGAAACCATAAAAAATTGATCAATCACAGTCGATTATTCTTCTATAATTCTTTTATAATATAATTCTTTTATAATTCTTTTATAATTCTTTTATAATATAAAAGTTAACGAATTATGGCCATCATAAATCAACCTTTACAATGAAGTGTATTTAGTATTTTTATGAAACTGTATATTCCTGTAGTTATCATCTGCGCTGATCTTATACATTTTTATCGACAAACTTACCGACAGGAGATTATTAAATAGCGAGATTTCTGGTACACGAGATTCCGTAACGACCAACGGTTTTTATTGGTCTGTTCTTTTCATCTGCACTGCTGAACTGGTACAATAAGTTAGAGTGAGAAAACATATACTTGTCTCACTTTAACTTATTGCATCAATTCAGCAGTGCATCTGAAAAGAACAAATCAGTATTGCTTCGTCAATATCTCGACTATCAATCTTATCGGATACGTTTCCAAATGCATCAAAGAATGTTCTAACCTTTCTGCTTCAACTATGGACAACGATTTCAGTGGGGCTGAAAACTGAATTCAGTGGGGCTAGTCTTATCAGAAAGATGCCTAACCTGTTGTGACTAGAAGTGTTAAAATGACGGCTGCAATGTGAGAGAAAGAGACAGTACTCCCATATAAATAGTTCTCTCTCTCTCACTGCCTGAATTTTCTGCATAAGTTTTATATGGGAAGGTGAGTTGCAGTGATATTAGTTCGATGTGTGGGTATGATTTACTTTGAAATTGTAAATACAAATACAGACAGTATAAATTTTTAATAAATATTTTAAAGTACGTTTGTGATTCGTCGTTGAGAGCAACTCTGCAGCGCCTCTAGTGTTGTTCCGCGTAACATTGTCGGACGTGCAGAACGTATATACAATAGATTTACGCGTTTGTATATTTAGTGAAGGTTACTACGTGGTACGTGTTGGCATGTTTTCCCAATTTGTATTGCCCCAATAAGTGCGTTTTATCATCGCGATATGTCATAAGTACAACGATCATCGCTAATGATAAATACTCGTATATTTATCGGATAATACGTGCGACGCTGATTATAAACGCGTAAAATGGCGTGGTTTGGAGACAGTTTGGCTAGCCTCTCTAATTTAAAGGGACAAATTGCGAACTTTACAAAGGACGTTCTGTCTGAGGGTATCGTTGACGAAGTAGGTGCGTATAAGTGTGCTGACGTTGTAATGTGATTCCAAATCTTTGCATTTTTATCGATACACAAATGACCAACAAAAAGCTAGGTTACATATATCAGATGATGGTTCTGTTTTATCGGCCGAGAAATCCATTTAACAGCTGGCGGGAGTAACTAGCACTTGTAAAATTATTTTATAGATTCTCACGAAATATTATATTGAAAATAATTGCTTATTAACAGATGAGAACTTTTCGTGAGATCACCTGTATATAGATGCGATTACAATCTTGATTGAAAATCGGTGTATATTTTAAATATATATTTTGTTAAGAGTTTTATATTTGAATGCAACAAACAATACAAGATCTCTCTTTGTGCATTCTTTTAATTCCTGAATCTCTTCTCCATGTGGTGTGCAAAATGTTATTATACCAAGTTCTATAATTACTTATAACAATCTTCTAGATATATTTAATTTTGGTTTTTATAATGTGAAGATTTTACATGTTAATAATTTTATATATTAATTATTTAGAAAAACACTATTTGAAAGATACAATTAAAAGATACAACTCAAGACATGACAGGCTTAAATTGAATGTCGCAGCATTAGATTTGAAACTATGACATGATTAGTATCAAACGACAGCGAAAGAAGGATATTATTATATCTTTGAATCACTTAGTTCTGCTTTATTATAAGAACTGCAGAATAGTCAGTTAGATATAAATAAACAGTAACTGTGTATGCTATGTAATAGTAATAGTGGTAATTGTTTGGTTATTACTTTTTTACAGATGAACGAGCAAAGGCATTGAAAGAAGCGATTGAGAGATGCAGCCAGCTGGAGGATTTGCTCAATACCAAAGATGCTGAAGTAAGTATATTTATATCAGAAATTTGTATTTTTTTTTTCAAATGCTAATCTTTATTTATATCCTCAAAGATATATTAATCAAGTATATTAATTAAACTTATACATATTGATTTGAATTGTATTCTTATATTTTAGATGCATTACTTTTATTGCAATAATTACAATCGACCAGACAACGAAATCTGGAAGAATCAAAAGTACTTTAATGGAAACTGTGTATGTGTGCGTGTGTCTGTCACTTAGGCATTTAATAACAAATTACAGAGGTTTTTTTAAATTCCAGGTATTAGTGTTTTTGTATACTAATAATAGACAACAACTTATTATTCAGCTTTTCCTCAAATGATTCTCAATAATAGCTTATATATAAATATATCCTTTACGTTCTGCTGAGAGTCATTGGATATACGCACAGATGTCTGCTGGCCTGATAAGCGAGGAGTTACACTGTGATTAGAAATTATTTTAACAGATGTCGCGTTCTCCCTAATAATCGTGAACGAGTGTAATGCAAACACGTGTGCGTTTTATCCGTTAATATATTACTACCTGGAATCTTTTGAATCGCGTGGGATAGATCTCACGTAGATATCGACGTTGTACGTAAAAAGAATGAAAAGGAGGAAAATCGATCAGTGAGTGAGTTTAGGTGAAAAGATTTTGAAGAGAAAGAAGCGAATAAACCGGTGTGAGACACTTCATATAATTACACGACGAAACACTTTCTATCGCGAACGACAGTCGAGAGGGGTTTTGGCGGCATACACTGAGGGTCGTACAAGATAACGCATCGAGAATCGGAAAGTGGGGACCGTTATCGTAATGCAAACATGAGATAAGGACGGCAAATGTAAACGCTCATCGTGCGTCCTGTATCCACAACGGTACCACCGGACTTCCTTCTGATTGTGCTTCCTAATATTTAAGGCGGAGACGCGATTATCTCAACCGTCTAGTTCACGATAGCATCTTTCTTCGCTTGAAATCGTGCTGATTTCTTTTTCTTTATTCTTCTTCACACAGTACGGTATCTTTATTCGTCTCAAAAATCACGCGCGCTCCTCTTCGTTTTCCGCGCTGCAGACTTGATAAACTTCAATCTCGTCAGTTCTAAATTACACCTGTGTACATTATACAATTGTATAATTCTTTTGTTAGATTATTATTTTTGGTTGCACATACTTTTTTAACGATATGCGTCCTTATTCTTTTCTGAATAAATTTCTCTTTAATCGCACACTCCTTATTAATGTCTCTCAAATGGAGTCTCCGCTGTGACACACGCGCACACACACAGAGGAAAAAATAAAAGGAGCAAAATTAGCATGTCGATTGCGACAGTTGTAGCCGTGATGATATCTCGCTATATTCAGCAATGCACAAGCTTACAATAATCCTTTCTTGCGTACAGATCTCCCTTCTGCGCCGACAAAACTACGAATTACAGACAGCCGTAGTCGAGATTAACGCAAAGCCCAAAGAATCGGTAAGTCGACGATTCTACATTCAACAATTCGCATGCCATGTAATCGTAAGAAGCGCACATTATATAATATCGAACATAACACTTTCTCTGACGTTTATTCGAGCCATAATTCGTCATTGTTGCCGGAATATCCGCGTAATATCGGGCGGGCAACGCGCACGGTGATTCTTTCCTTTCAAACGCAAGCGCGGTTTTTCGCGAACGTTCGACGCGTCAGTTATCACCTTTTCAAATGTAAGAGCCGCTCGCGATTACGTGACCTATAAACCGCACAGCGACGTAGTGTGTACACCTTCGTGCGCGCCACGCACACGCAAAGAGGTCGTATCCTCTCTCGTTAACATAGTCGAAACCTCAATCACCCAGCAGCGCGATAATTTATTGTTACGTCATTATAATAATAAGGATAATGCACACATGCAACGACCTTAAGTCACCTGGCCGTCGTTGTGGCTCATTAAGTTGCGAACATGATGATATAAGTGTGTACACACGCGAGGTGTGCGAGTGCGCTCTCGCGCGATAACAAAAGCTAGCCGTTCGGCATTACCTGGATAGATACTGTGCGTGATAGCAGTTGCGTTAATAGCAAAAAAGGTAATTTTTTTTTATCGGTTTCCAGATAAGAGACTTTTGTTTCGATGGCGCGTTCGCGGCACGTTTAGTCATATAACTTCATCGGCAGAATATCGTAACTTCAACAAATATGTGCGCCCGCGCCGTTCCTTTTTTTTTTTTTTTTTAATAGAAAAGCGTAAAGCAAGGTAACGACAATGGAAACGTTGTTGCAAGGTCTAACTTGGTAAGTATATTATTGAAGCATAAGACAGGCGGAGTTATCAGGGCGGACGAGGGAATAATACAAGATTAAATTGGCAGCTCAATCGATACCCAAGCGCGCTAACAGCACGAGGAGAGATAATTTATGGCGAAAGGAGGAAATGTACGAATTAACAGTAGAAGGGAATTGAAGTAGGAAGTCGAGAATATGTTACATTTTGAAAAATAATAATTATTTTGCGTGGCGGACGCGGAGGAGATATTATAGTAAAAATTACAACGAAATCCTGTCCACAGAAAATTACGACCGAAATTATTATATATTTGCTTAAAAATAAAAAATGTTATATGCACGCTTGACTTTGCTGTAGAATTATTATAATTGAATATTTTTTTTATATTAGGTAGATTATCAAATTTACTATCTCTTATTAATATAATTTGTATTTACTATATTTGTGTCGTGTATGACTTTTATATATTGTGATGCTAGAATCTCAATATAATCCAGTCTCACAGAAAGCATTGTAAAGAAAGATATAATTTTAATGTAATTTTTACTGTAAAATTTTCTCCTTTCTTAGTGTGCATTTTTTTAAGGATGATAATGACAACTTCTCGTGTAAAATTAACGAAAAAGCTCACAATCGTAAATTCAAAGCACACCTGTTCATCAGGCTCGAACTATATAGCGCGCCTTGGAACACCTTAAATTTTCGGCAACGTTAAGACGTATCGTTGTGTAGGACGCGCGCTTGCCCGCGGGGAGTTAGCTAAGAATGGCAGATAAGAAGGTAACCGCGCGTTCTTACACTTTATTACGTATCTTGGATCAACAAAGGATCGGTCCTGCCTGTGTGCATGGAACGCGTCACGAAGCTCTCCGAGAAGAGAACATGTTGTGCAACCTCTTTCGAATAAATCGACACGGTTGTCCTCTGCAAATTCCTTTTTGTTTCTCATCTCGATTACTGTCGCATTTTCGTTATATCGCCATCGCGATGATCCGCGGACAATGAGGAGGAAACCGTCGTGTAAGTGTGCATGCTGTTTACGAGCGAGTTTTGTCGATTTATTCGTGTAAACGAGTGCCAACACCCTCGGGAAACGCGCAGAGAGCTGGAGTGTTTCGATTTTCCAACTCCCTCGAGTCGTGACGCCTCGAAGGCTTGCAAAAAATGCAAGGCAGAAGATGGAAGGATGCGATGACTCATCGACCACGTGTTATTACGTATGTCGCGAGTGCAGCGGCTTAATAGTCCTTGAAATTCATCGAAAATTACTTAATGTATCGTTTATTGTTCAAGGGACGATAAACTTTTTGCGTATCTTCGTCCTTCGTTTTCGAACAAGAAGGTGGCTTACTGATACGTTGCCGCGATGTAAGTGTTATCGCGTAATAAGCAGTCGTTACGAAATTACGTTCGCGAGCAATTTCGTAAAACGTTGTGCATAATAATGTGATATGAACGATGCTACACGGTCGCGCGCTACGTTAATCCTTCGCGTATTAAACTTGACGCCGTTGCTGAAACGTTTCTCTGTTCGCTCGTCGAGCGTTTCAGGGAGGGATTGTATTTCGGCTTTCAAGACGATCGAGGGTTTCCGTTTCGTAGTTTAAACGTCGTAGTTCGGATTGTCCTTGATACGTTTTCGCGCAAAAGCGAAATAATTCGACGATCGAGGATTTAAATGCGCGGAACTGAAAGAAAAGGTGAGGAAAATCTAATATTATATTTGATATACAGAGAGGATTTCATAATAAAAATTGCTATAGAATTTTTGTAACACATATGTGCTACTTATATTTTAAGAATTGAAATATACTACTGTCAAATATTTGCTACATTTCTAGCGATATTTACGATGTTTCTTAGCAAGATAGATTTTACTGACTATATATTCCTGAATTACTAACAAGGAAACACCGCAAACCCGAACTCTTTGATTTTGATATACTTTTGTGAGTATGTAGAGTAAATCAATACATGAATAACAGTATATTCCATTTGTGTCTTGTCGCTATTCAAAGGTATGATTTATACTCTCAAAGTAAAAAGGACGATTCCACTTTTTTGTGTATTATTTTCAAATTAAAGGAGATAGAAAACAATTTTTTCGAGTAAATGATAAGTTAAATGCTGTAAATATTGACATAAGCATAAATAAAAAAATATCTATAGAAAATTTTTTTACAGTAAAAAAGGTATTTTATTTATGCTTATGTTAATATTTGAGCACTTAACTTACCATTAAACTTTTACTCGAAAAAATTGTTTTTATTTCCTTTAATTTGAGAGTAATACACGAAAAAGTGGGATCGTCCTTTTTACTTTTTTTTAAGAAAATGGAAAGAAATATTTGTGTATTAATTTTACGTAGATTTGATACATAAATCATTCTTTTTTTATATTAGTCTGACACGAATAATTCCTCGTAAATACATTGCACGCAATCAGCTCGAGAACTTTAACATCGAACGTCATGTGTGCGAATTTTACGATACAATGGCGTCCCGCAGTTCGTTTCGGCCGATCGATCTCGATTGGTAGCCTCGCGTAGCACCCTACAGTTTTACTTTCGCCGATAACGGACTGAAGTACGATAAGCGACGCTTAGTTACTATAAGGGTGGCTTAGTTTTCGATAGTGACTATGACGACTACTCGCGAACGCATGACTATAAATACAAGTCGGACGAGCTTGCATCAGAAATTAACCGAGTGCCATTCGCGCGATAAAGTTCCCTGGGTTAAAGTTTTGCTTTCGAAAGAGTCGAAAAGGTATGTGATACTATATGCATTCATGCGTATTCAGTGTCTGCCATTATCACTCGTTTCTATATTATTGTTCAAGATTCTCTGTTTAATATTGCGCGTTTATCTCGCAAAATTTCAAGCTTTTCCACAATTCATCTTGACTATGGCCCAAAGTGCAAAAGCCGGCGTAATACCCGAGTCGAAATTTCGATCCTACTTTCAGCCTTACTATTCCATTCAACATCTATTTTGATACTTTGCAATCTACATCAACTCTTTTGATTCTGTTTAATCTACCTCTGTCAAAATGTTGATCTTACTTTCAGCCTCGTTATTCCACTCAACACCTTTTGATATTTTGAAGTCTATTTTGACGCTGAAGCAAATGAGAAGAGAAATTTTAGATATCATCAGAGTTAAAATAGGAGTAAATTGTATCATTGGAATTAAACTTACTTAACTAATTCAGTTCCTACTGCGTTGTAGAATTCAAGATTTAACATATAGAGCCAAAATTTTATTAATTTCAATAATTTTATTCCAATTATAGCGTCGATGAGCAATCCTATTGAATCAATAGCATTTTCTTTTTCATGAATCGTTTTATACACACACACTCTGTTGTTGAACTCGCGATCTCGCTAATCAGGCAGCCCACAGTTTTGGGAACACCGCGACGTGTCACGGGATATATTTTTCAAGAGCATCAGAGGGACATAACGACAGGAGGTTAGCATAGCGTAGGGACGAACGGTACAATAACATCGTTAGAACGCTGCATTAGCATAACACTACCCGCGAGGATACTGCCACGTATTATTATCCGATCTATAGTCGTTTTCGATCGTTTCACCTCAACCTCGGTTCGTCATCCTTCCCCTTTCTTTTGTCAGAGGCGAGCCGTTTTTCGTAGCTCCGTCGAAAACCAACGGTGATACGCCGAGAATGAAACATCGTATACTACGGTAAGACTCGTCGATACGAGTCCTCGTCGTGAAGAAACAGCCAGATAAAGGCAAATTAAAAGGAGAGAAAAAACAAAACGCTCGTCGAAACGTGATGTATGAATGGTGAGACGGATTCTCGTCGGTGTTCCGCGTGCCCATAATATCGGTGCTTTTCTAACATTATCGTTATGATTCATCGTAGCTGACAGCGAGACGAGACGATCAGTTATTTATATTTCTCATTGTATTCCCCGTTTTCCCCTGCTGTGAACACGGTACACTTTCGCGTACACCCGAGCGAAAGAACGGGTCTCCGTGGTCTTCGTAGGGGACAATTCCGCTGTGGCGATCGCCACCAGTGCTTTGGCTAATGCTCTGCCATTTCCTTCAGCTGTGCCCGCAGCGTGAGCGCTGCCATAGGGGCCGATAAAAGTGTCCTGTGTCAACGTCTGTGTTAATAACAGCGACACGTCGTACATTCGTACACGGTGCACGCGGCAGTCCGCCTTAGGAAGGTTCCAGCGACGAGTGAGTAGTTTCATTGTCGGTTAACGTCATGCACGTTGGAAAATTATCATTTTCCTATTTTCCTCGGTGTCCAGACGATTTTCCTGCGTCTTGTCGGGCCTAGTTAGACGAGAGACTCGACCGTGTTTTCAACCGCTTTTCTTCTCATGAGACAGGTGTATTCGTATGATTTGGGAGGAAAGAGTTCTCGTGTGTCCCGTCAATGCGTTAATTGTGGGTCGGTTGATAGCTCAGTGATGTCGAGAATTGTATAGGAAATCAGGATTTCATGAATTAATCTATGTAGCAAAATTAATTCACGCGATTTAGTTAATTTCGACGGCGGAGGATCATTAGATTTGAGAACATCAGCACACTTTAAGTCATTAAGTCATTACTTGAAGCTTGTTCCACACGAGGTACTCAGATCTGAATGTAGAGTTAGATTTGAGTGTTTTACTTGAGTCATACAGTATAGGCGACGTTATCTATAATCACGATTCAGCTGAAAAATTCACATCCAACTCTAAATTTAAATCTGAACATCTCACATGGCAGAAAAAATTCGACTGGATGAATTTCTGTTCGATTCTGTTTAAGTTAACGAGGTTTCTTGAACAGAACTTGAACAGAATTTCGGTAACTTCAGCCGGGATTCTGCTTTGTTCATATTTCATCAGACACCTGGTTGATCTAATCAAGCTTTTGCTTCGTGCACACCTGAGGCAAGTTTCAAACAGTGACTATTAGTGCGAACCTATTCATCTGAATTCTCTTTTATCACTATAAAGTAAACTCGGATAAGATGGTCATACATTTTTCAAGTGCAAAAAAAATACATTTCTTATTGTTATTTCTTAATAGCGTTTGGCACATTACTTCACTGAAGCCTACAGTACATAATACCATCAGAGTTAAAAAGAAAATACTTCAGTGAAATTATTTATTACAAAAATATCAAAACATGAGCACTGGCCATCTTACCTAAAATGTTTAAGACAAGATGGCCATAAAGAATAAATGATACATATATTATATTCAAGATTCTGTACTTATTATTTCATAATATAATGAAAAAAACATAATTGACATATTCATTTTAGTACAGGATATTTAATACATATTATTTGTGAAAAATATAATATACATATAAAATAGAAACATCTATTACAAAACTTAAATTTTAAATCCAATTTTTGATCAAAACATATTGCGCATAAGATTTAATTATTGTAATATTGAAAGTAATTTTTTAAATTACAATTTACATATCTACTTTATGTATCTAATATTGATTGCGATAGTTTGACTATAATTTATTCGACGTTACAGCAAGTTTTAGTGGATACATGAGAAATTTTACAGGTAGTCGAAAATAAAAATATAGTATAATATTCATAATCTTGCTATTTCGAAAAATGTACGCACATACTCTACAATAAATACCGATTATTTTTGTGACTGATTACACAAACGCAATGTTCTGCAATTATTAGAGAAATTACAGCCTATGGCGATTTTTCCGGTATGGCCATCATATCCGAGTTTACTCTAAGCTACTTTTAGAGCCTTCAGCGATAAAAGAGAGTCCGGAATATGCACCAATGATTCGTGCAATTATAAAAATGGAGCAAATGGACGAGTTGAGTCTTCTCTTTTCGAACTTCGCGGTCGTTCTTTCGAGAGTCTCACTCCTCGAAGCGCGCTTTCCGCGTTTGCATGGTTAACCGCATGATTCACGAGTTTTGTGCTGTCGAGAAGTCCTTCAAAGAGAATGTTTCCTCGGTGAGTCGCGTGTTAGGATCTCCTTTCGTGTATTTTGGAGTTTTCCAACACGCCTGAACCATTTACGCAAGATTACATACGAATCGAGAAAGCCTTTCGTACGTTCCGTTCTCCTTCCGTCGTCCTGTCATTCACGTAAGTCCACTCGTCCGTCCGTCCGTTCGTTCGAGGTGTTCCGACATGAAATTGCACGTGTGCACACGAGGCATCCTCGCACAAATAGTCACCTTACGTGCACGTCGTTCCGCTCGCCCTCCCGCCGCTCCTCCAGCTCCGAAGGGTCGCGTTGCGCTGTGGAAGGTGGAGCTATCGAAGCGCACAGTCGTTCCTCGAGTCGCGCATCGCGCACACCTCGCAGACGTAAGCAGCGCAACCATGGATGACGACTATATTTTCTTCTTCTCTCGACAAGTCGCCTCGAATAAATGCGAATCCGAATGTCCCGCGGTGTTTCTTCCTCGCGAGCGTCTCGGCCCGAGAGCGCAACGAGCGGATCGAGAAGTCGCACATGGGACCAGCGAGCGTTTTCAGTTTTCAAGTAAGTCGCAGTAATCTGGCAATTGTCTCCTCTCCGCGCATCTCCCAAGTGTTTCTCTCGGTGGAAATGCGAACGTGTAGAGAAATGTACGCGGAGTGTGTCTCCCATTCAAAATTTCTCGGCGACGGATCTCTCTTTTTTTTTTTTTTTTAGTTGTAACTCCGTTTAGAAACGAATGTGTCTGTTGAGTTGCAACGATTTAGAAACTATTTTCAAATATATTCGGTCGAAGGGACGTTCGAAAGGAAATTTTTTTTACGTCCTTTACATATCCTATTGTACATTTTAAAGCTACGTGCTTTAAAACTATGTGTGGAATGCAACGTTCTATCTTTCCACCTCAAGTGATAAGTTCGGAATGTCACATTGGCGTATCGCGAAGTTAGAGAACGAAAGTACGAATAACGTCGGGATTTTTCTATCGCGCCATTTTTTGCGCGCGAAACGATGACCAGGCAACTTATCGCGCTCGCGCGTGCAGCTCTGCGGCTATTTCGTAAGGTTTTCGCGTCGGGTTTCAGGAGCGCATTCCTCGGCGAATTTACAGTTGATTTTTTACTCGTGAAAGTTTCAGCGGAATTAAATCGACCGTGAAGAGGATACTTTTATTTCTTTTAATATCATATAATTTATTTCTTTAATATCAATGTGATATAACTGCTGTAATTTAATTTTACGTATTTCTCTGTACGATAAGACTCGCGTTTCTCTTGATATTTCAACATTTAATTTTCGCTACAATAACGTCAAATTAACGTCCTGGTGTTCGTAAGATTAACGCATTTCCTTAATGTTATTGGACGATTAGAAGCACGTTCCATTGTTTGACAATAATTTCCTTCATAACCGCAGCATTTAATGATTAATAGAGGTGAATTAGCTGTAATTAATAGAGGTAATTAATAGAGGTGAATTTAGCTGTGATTAATAGAGGTGAATTAAGCTGTAGTCGATCTTGAGATTCTTTTGTTATTTATCGTATTGTCAATAAGTTCGATTTGCAAAAATATGAAACAATTTTTCTGCACATCAAAAAGTTCCCTTAGAAACCTTAGAACAGCGCGGGAATCAAGAAGGAGAGGCTTCTCGGAAAGATTTTAGCGGCAGATTAGTTAAAAATTCGCAACAAACTGAATATTGTCAGCAAAGTTCGACGAAAAGAAGAACGAACGTGAGCGATAGTTGATTTTTTTCTGTTGGACACGCGTTATTAACTACGTCGAATTTGTGCTTATTTCACATTAAGCTATGCTCACGGGTTATCTGTAGATAGTGCACGAAGGACAAGCTTACCTACGATTACTTAACCAACGCGACGTGCGCGATTACCTCGTGCATGTACGACGTCAGGTAGTATCGCATTAGTTTGCAAAAATCGCTATGTTACTTGCGAACGATAAAAGTCCAGGCGTATATTTATCGTGCTTGTCGAAATAAAAAGTCCGGCCACATATGTGCACACATGTGTGCGCGCACGTGCACGTAAGTCGAATGTGCGTCCGACTTCATGGGCAAAGTGAACTTCTTCAAGTAGCGAGGAGAAGTACAGGGAAAAAAAGAGAGAAAATTATTGAAATATATCGCTAAAAGCGACTCATCGGGTCGCCCGACTCGTTCGACGGGAATTCGCGAGCGCATTCTGCGTCAAATAAACAACTCCAACTCGAAATCATACATATGCTGTATGCTGTTATTAATTCATATCTTCGTACAATCGGTTAAAATGATGTCAGAGACGCGAGTATCCAGCTAACGTGCAACGCGCAACAGGTAGCGCGTGTTTGGTGCAAGGCATAAATTTTCACGTGTTACTTGATCCAATATATCTGCGCCTGAAACCCGCTGAACGAGAAAATTAGCTTCAGAAAATCGGGCTTATAGATCCGAGCGAGGCAAACGAAGCGTGCAGATGTGATCGAATGCCTGCTAAAATAGAAGTAGGAGGATTGTACAGATGTGTGTCTAGATTACGATACGAGACGACGATACATTTTGATCGCGTCGGTGACAACAGCTGTCAGGCAACCGACGAAATTCAGGCTCTTGAAAGTGACAGCAAAAGGCGCTAATACGAGACGTATCATGAGGTTTAGCGGCTGTTGCAGTTTTTGTATAATTTCCGAATCGTCCACTCCTCAAATTGCGCTTGTACAAGCGTAAAACGATTCCTAATCATATTTCTCGATGAAAACCGCGCCATC
This sequence comes from Odontomachus brunneus, assembly GCF_010583005.1. Taxonomy (NCBI): domain Eukaryota; kingdom Metazoa; phylum Arthropoda; class Insecta; order Hymenoptera; family Formicidae; genus Odontomachus; species Odontomachus brunneus. Next base: position 2,389,787 of record NW_022639476.1, read on the forward strand.
TTAAAAATTCTCAAGGTCCTCGATCCTCGCTATTGTTGAGTCGTATTTTAATGCCAGTTATCTGTTATTATATATATATCAGATGTTGACATTTTGACAGTCACTGTCACGTATATGTGACTCCGTTTTGCTGATTGCTGTCGTTATTTAAAAACTATACTTCTCGGTAGTAACAGTTTATAATTGTAATATTATATAGAAACTTTATAAAGAAGTGTTTTTCTCGATAATGATAATTTACAATTGTGATATTATAGAAGCCTTATAAAGAAATATTTTTGGTAATGACACTTTGCAATTGTAATGTTACAGAAGCTTTATAGAGAAATATTTCTCGATAATAGCTTACACAATTGTAATTACAGGCGCTCTCTATAAAGAAATATTTCTTTATAGAGAGTCTGATAATTATTAAGAAGTACTTCTTTACAGAGAGCATTATCAACAAATATTTCTTTATAGAAAGACTGATAATTATCAAGAGATACTTATAGAGAGCACTTGTAATATTACAATTGCGTAAACTATTATTGAGAAATATTTCTTTATAGAGCTCGTATAGAATATTAAAATTGTAAAATGTTATTAATATTTTACAATTTTAATACTATACGAGCTCTATAAAGAAATATTCCTCAATAATAATAGTCTCAAAATTAACATAATAACATTGTAGAATTATAATATTATATGAAACTGTACGGATTTATATACAAGTAGAACATTTTCACCTCTCAAAATATTGTTAAAACTTTTGAAATGCGGCGGTCGAAAAATTGTCCCGAAATAAGTGCGGCCGCAATAAGTATTAACGAATCCCACGTTATTAGAAATGTTAATTTCAATTGTATGTGGTTGGTATGTACAGGGAGAAAAAATTTTTCTTTTTTTGACGCGTGTGCACGTTGAGCAAAGATCAAGAACGACTAGTGCCGAGTACAGAGACGTCGGGTTTTCACCTACCCGGCGTATAACGACGAGCTGACTCCTCGTCTCCGATGACGACTTCTTACCTCGAGAAACGCGCTGAGCGTTAATTTCTGGGTATCCAACACCAGAGACGAGGTATATCATTCGCAACGTTTGTCAAAACGCTCGTCTCCGCCTGCGCCGACGTTTCTCCTCCGCGCGCGCTTCATTAGTGCCCACTGATACTCGTGTATTCTGTCCGTTAATTGACCGTTAATTACACCCCCGGCCCGAAAGTGTTCGCTAAAAATAACACTGTTGATAATAGAAATGTCGCGCATAAGTAACCGCTCGAAGTATCCGCAATTGGAGCGTTACTTGACACAGGATACTCGATAATACAAGGGTCATAGGAGTCAAAGCCGGAAATAGAAACGTATGGTTCTCATTCGTCGAATCGAACTGTGCCGTCGCGTGTGCACCAAGCTATTATTATTATAATAGAAAAAAACACTGTCATAATAGAAATTATTATTGCAGAAACTCTTTTGTTTCGACGCTTCTTTTGTGTAATTAGTAGCGAAATAGTCATACGAGGCTCTTGTTGCTTTGTCCATTGTGTTAATTTATTAATTTTATTTAATTTACTTTCATTTAATATGTCAATTATGCACCGGTGAACACCGGTAACCTCGCGTTCTCCTTTCATGAGGTTTAATATCTCGTTGCAAAGCTTTGCAATATCCAATAACTTCTATTTATTTTCTTATCTATTTTCTTTATTCGTTGCAATGAATGTAAATAAGAAAAAAAGTAGGCGAAATATCGGGCGCGATGCAGTTGCTGTCATTTATCGGGATTATTTGTTGAACTCTGAACCACACACGGATATTACTGGTACTCGATATCGCGTGTACGAGCTGTACGTTTGCCGCTTGTTGTGTTTGTTTGTGTGTGTATGTGTGTATGTATGTGCGTGCGTCGCGGCCACTTGGTTGCGTCACCGGCATCGTGGACATTATTATGTTCCCACTGACGCAGGTACAATATGCCTGCCACGCTATTAGAGCACAGCGAGCTACGTTAACCTGAAACTCGTATAAGCGGAGCGTGTGTTTCATAACGTTGCGCGCGCGCGCGCGCACGACCTATGGAAATAAAGCGTAAACGATATTCCTTTATCAGCAGAAATGCGTGTACGGTACGTACGCGAAACGGCTCGCTCCTCGGCGTAATTCCTCGTCTTGAGGAGGTGCGTGAATCGCGCACTTCGCAGACAAATATCCATCCCGCGGCCTTGCCGGCGTATGATCCGAGGAAAAACGTCCTCGTCGAGGTGCAATTACGTTGGTGACATGCGACGGGAAGAATCTTGCTCTATCTATCAGATTCCTGCAAGTCCCGATATGTTTAATTACAGCGAACAGACGATGATGACTGCGCGATGATCGTGAAAGGATGATCGTGAAAACTTCTTCAATTTGTAGAAAGATTTCACTTCCGCTCGGCGCACAGTGCAAAGCGGAAAGGCGTGCAAACTTTTCTAATAAGTCCCAAAATGTAATTCGCGTCCAATAGAAAAGTGCATTCTCTGAGAAAATCATTAAAAAATCAATTCTCCTATAAGTTACTATTGTACGAGCTTTGATGCGCGAACAAGACGCCAAGAGAGAATATTTAAGAAATAAAAAATATTTATTCGGTGAATACTATTGACATCTTTTTACTAACGCCGTTGAAATATTTTTACAATGAGAAAATATACATTTTTTAAAACCTCAGCTTTTCATGAAAGTAATTGATTTAAATAGAAGAATTTAGATTTAAATACGTTATCTTATTATATAATACTCATACGGAGCAAATATGTTTTATTTTTTAGATATTTTTCTTTCAGTGGGATGTCTTTCTCGTACATATGTATGTAGATTGCACAATTTTCGCGCGAAGAGAATCGATTTGTACGTGTTATATAAACGCAGCTCTACTGATTTTTTTACTTTATAGAGATATAAACAGTGGAAGAGTAAAACCTTAGTACCAGACGAATCAACATATCACAATTGAAAATTTTGCGGTCAGAACATTCACTTGCCGTTCAAGTTTCATTGTTTACATACGTTTTTGTATGCTGTCGGTCTGATATTGTGTGCTATTAGCCTGATGAATACGCAAAACGCGCGAGTACCTTCTATTTTTATTATTTCCTCGTATTTTTCCTCTTACACTTCCCATTATACGTACGAATTCGCAATGACGGCTGATAACAGCGACGTCCTCGTTGATTCGCGACGTCCTCGTTGATTTCTCATCATCGGGTAGATTACGATAACTCACGTTTGCAGTGCGATTGATAGGAGCTTCCTTTCCCACGCTTGGTATCAGGATTACGTTATCTCTGCGTGATGCGCGACGCACCAAGCGACCAGCAAAGCGACACCGTTGTATCTGCGTATAAATATTAGTTGTATGAAATGTTGGCGAAAAAAAATTCGAAAACTCGAGGGTTCCAAAGGCACGCTCGCCGCGTGGCCAATGGAAATTGTACGCAAAATCTACAAGCTGTTTTCCACACTCGCGCGAACTCGTCTCCACCTTCATGTGGTTCCTTTTATTCCGTCGACCGGATGACCAGCGTGCAACTTCTCGGAATAACGAATTTTATCAGTGGAATCATCGAGTCTCACGGCTGCTCTTTTCACTTGCAAACGCGTATAGTCATGCCTCCCACGTAAGTTTTATATAATTGCACGGGCGCCGTGTGTGTATGCGCGTGTGACGATTAAAATTACTTGCCAATCATTCCGCTCCGCAAATGATTTTTTGCGGCGCATTTATCGTGCGTTCGATAAACAAAATATTAGAATGCGTATACATATGCATAAATACAGTCAAGGACTTGTATAAATGTTATCGCGTACATTTCGTCGTATATTCGTCCGGACGGATGTTCGTCGCATTCTTAACATATCGAAATATGTAAGACGAACAAAAGAAAAGGCTGTTACCGAGGAAAGGTGGAGACTTTTGTCGTGAGACTGTATGCAAGTCAAACGACGCATTATTCCTTGACCTGACCCAACGAAACCTCCTTTCATATTCATTAGAATCGTCCCGCTTCGTGCCGCTTTGGACCACAAAACGCGTGACTGTCGCGTCTCCGACGCGCTCGTGCAAATCGATTTATATGAAAAGTAAGAGAAAAATAGTATACACACGCAAGGAAAATCGGAGATAAACCTCGGATAACAGTCCTGCATAATTCTCGAGACAATGATGTTACATTCGTAATGATACATTTTGTCTTTTGTGAGCGCATTTTAATGAGCAGAGGAGACAGAAACGCGCCGTTAGTGCAATCGTAAATCGACAATTAGTAAATAAAGTTTAACTGATATCTGCAAAACAAATTCTAAACTGCAGGTAGAATAGTTGTTGTGCGCGTCTGATATCGTTAATTCATTAATTAATCAACGAATGCTTGAAAAAAAATAGACAACGTTATTGTCAAGTTACTGTCTTCCGCACCTTCTGTCGCCACGCTGTTCACGTGAAATATTTCCTGTGAACGACTATCTTGCCTTGTTTTCTTTATTTTATTTTCTATTCTCTCCCTGTCCTGCTAGGGATATCAGGATGAAACAGTCAGATAAAAGTCGACGGTTTATCGCGCGCGAGAGATCGTCCAAACGTACAATGCCATTCTCAAGCCACAGGGCCAATATATCTATTAGCATTTCGACAGCAGCGTATCGTTCATCTCGAAAAGACTTTTCGTATCGATTACGCATCTGCTCTGTGGAATGGGAAACGCTGATTCTGAATATTCCATTCGAGAGCCTATTTTAAGGACAAGAACTGGAGACCACCTCCCGTTATGGGAATTCAATCGCCTCTATTTTTTCCCTCAAGCTGAGATGTGATGTTCTTACATCATTTTTCACTTGATTTTATATCGAAATGAGGAATGTGCTTCACTACGAAAGTATCGAAGTAGTATGCAGTTATAAAGCCTCTTAGAAGTTCGAAATTTCAAAACTATTTCGTATTTTCACAATCCATGTATACATTAATAAATACTTCACGAGTAGGTCTTCCATTTGGCGTCAGAAATTCACTTTTTTGTCAGATATTTTTTAAGTAAACGATTTGAAATATAAATTTAAGCATAGGCTGTCTTAATTCCCAAATATTAAGAATTTCAAACAGAAGATCTTAGTTCACAAAAACTAAGGATTTCATGAAAGCTCTTTTCACGTTTTTTGCACCTTCCTCTCGTTGCAGAGGGATACGAATCACAACGATGAAACGACCGAGGGGATGTTTTGGGACCCGTCATGCGACAACAATCGAAACGCGAGGAACCAGAATCATGTACGACAATTGCAGGAGCAGCTGGCTCAAGCCACCGTGAAAGTACGCGAATTAGAATGCGAATTGAAGCGCGTTGAAATGGTAATGATCATCGACAGTGCTTAAGACAGAGCCTTCTTGAATACGATATAAGCAGTATAATACAAACAGGTGAACTGTACGTCTTTGAAGGACGATATTCCCGATGGGCATCGAAGGGCTGAAGTTTTACGGGCGAAACAAGACATGCTGAACCGTATAATACAAATAGAAGAAAAGGTATAGAGCACTATATCAAGTATGTATTTATAACATCATCTTCCTGTTATAATCGTTGATTGTAATTAGCGTACAGTGGGAAATCGTGGTAATAGATAAGAAAGAAGATGATTGCTATTTTTCGCATAGAAACGAGTTTGAGGGATTCACAAAATTATTAAAGAAAATAATTTATTAAAAAAAGACATTTATAATTTGAGTTATTTTAGGAGAAATCCGCATGTGATTAGCATCGAAAACATCATAAAAAAAATTGATTAATATTTATTATTAATATTTCGTGTTTCTTTTTAGACTCGAGAAGCGGAACGAAACGTTAAACGCATCCAGTTGGATGAAGCCACTCTTGTTAGTGATTTTCGCTCGATAATGTCCAAATTAAACTCACGTGAAAAATTTGACTTGGTCAGCGGAGCTCTGAAAGCTTTGCAAATTGAAAGTGAGACATGCGGGAAGATGAAGGGTCACGAGAAATCTGATTCAGACGAGAAACTTGACAGATTGGGTAGCTTCGAGTACAATCCTTTAAAGCATCATTTTGACATGAACTCTGAACAGAGCAAGCAGAATAACACAAATGAGGAACAACATTCGACAAACAAGGAGGAAGTATTGCGAAAAAGGATAGAGGAGCTTGAAAATAAAAACAAAGATCTCCTGGAGACTATGGAAAAGTTGGACGAAGAACATTCGCAATCGATTGGTAAGTAGACATCTTTTTTGCAAGTATAGCAACTGTCATTTGTCTGCTGATGACAACTGTTTCTTTTCCTATTGACTGGCGATCGTTTAAAGATATATACTTTATTTTTTCCGCAGAAGAATTACTCTCTCTAAAGCAAGAAGCTAACAGGAAATATCGCTCCCTCCAAAGTGCACACGAACAACTTTCTACGGATTACAACGAAATTCAGAAAGAAATAATCAAATTGCGAAATAATGATACGCAAATACTCGATAAAAGTACTAATAAATTGGACAAGCACATTCAAGTAATACTTCCTTGCCAAGGAGACGACTCGATATCGGAAACAAGCGTTCTCAATGATATCAGCGAAAAAGTTAAAGCCATCTTAAGAAACTGCACTATAAGCAGTGTTGAGTCGGGAGAATCGATCTTCGAAGCTATTGCGAAGCAATACGTCGACGCTAAGTGGAAATTGGACGTTTTGGAAAGAAAAGTGACCGAGATCACTAGGAATCTAAAGGAGACTGAAGATATGAAGGATGCTCTGCAGATGGATTGCGAGGAATTGCAGTCTCATATCGACAGCTTGTTGATGGAGAATCAAGCTTTAAAATTGAACTTGCCACCTATTCCTGAAGCGAGCGAAGAACGCGTCGCTTCCCTGGAGACGGACGTGGAATCCTTAAGTGAAGAGGTGCAACGTCTTTTGGCGGAAAACAAAACGATACGCGAAACAAACTTAAATCTGACGCGCGTTGTACAAAATAAGGAATTGTCTTCAACAAGTGACAACCAATCGAAAGAGAACATTAATCGCGAAATCCATTCATGCTCAGAAGAAAACAAAGAGTTACAGGAAGAGATTGTTTTATTGAAAGATACAGCGGAACAGAAAGAATTTCTAGTATCTTTGAAAAAAGCTGAAAGTTCAAATGAAGATCATGAAAATATAAAGCAAAAATTAGAATTAGAAGAATTAGGAGAATTTGTAGAAGACGATTGTCGGGATATAAATATATATAAAATAATAAGAGAAAACAAAGATTTGTTAAAGAAGCAGGAACATTTGAAAGTGGAATTACAAGATTGGCAAAAACGTGACTTACAAAAGGAATATAATAGTTTTTTGAGCGATTTGCAGCAACAGCTGGATAAAACTATTTGCGAGAAATTCAACTTGCAAAATCGGATTATTTTGTGTAAGGAAAATGACTTGGACGAGATGCTGACTGAAATTGATACGAGAGAATCTCAACTAGCGAAATTGTATCAAGATAACGACAGACTAATTAAAGAGAATGCATCTCTGTCAGAGCAATTGGCCGCTACACACGATGAATCCTTGGATAAGATAGAGCTGCTGAATACAGAAATGTCGTTGCTTCAACAGGAACACGAAGACTTGAAACAGGAGGAGTCGACTCACAAAGGCGAATTGACTCACGCGAAGGAGAAATTACATGAGACGCAGGAGCATTACGCGAGACTGGAAAACGAGTGTGGTATATTGAAAACGCAATGTGAGCAACTTGAAATAGAAAAAGGAAATATTCAAAGTACAATGACGGAACGAGTAACGAGAATACAAGAGCTCGAGAAAGAGCTAAGTTTCAAAGAATCGGTCATAGGAGAATTAAATTTTCTACGCAACAAATGTCAGCTCTTTGAACAAGAGAGAGAAGCACTTTTGTCGGAATTTCCAAAAACTTCCTCAAATAACTTGACGTATTTAGATCAAACTAATGAGGGGAAGGAACTTGGAACTATAGATAATAATTTAGTTAAGATGGTTAACGTGGCGGAGGAGATGAAGGCGGAAATGCAAGATTTAGCGACAGAAAGGACGAATAACGCAACGTATGACAGTAACAAGCAACAAACACTCGAGCATATTATCGACGAAGAAAGACGAGAAAAGGATATCGTGAAGGAACACAATGAAAAGTTAACAAATGAAATTATCGAGCTACGTAGCAAGTTGCAAGCTGCCTTTGAAAGTAACAAGGAATCGACGGAGATGGCTAAACAAACTATTGAGAATCTTTCTCACATAATTCGAGATAAAGACAATGAAATAAGCGTTCTACGAGCTAATATTACAAACGCGAACAATGTTATCGAAAAAATTTCGAATAAGATCTCTATAATCGGTAAGCGAAATGATGAGCTTGAACAACTTGTCACCGTCAAACACAACGAGACTTTACGGTATCAAGATGAAATTCAGCAGTTGATCTGTCGCCTGAATGAGCAAGCGGTTCACATTCAGACATTAATCTCTGAGCAGACAATGAACGAGATGAGAAGTAAAGAGAATATAGAGGAAAATAATCATAACAAAATTGAGAATCAAATTGCAGAGCACCACGGGCAGAGAGACGAAATTGCAGCTCTGAACGAAAAATGCGCCGCACTGGAAGCTGCTTTGATCGAAGAGCAATCGAACAATAGAATTCTGCGGGACCAACTTACTGAGAGTCAAAGCAAGGGAACCAACGCCAACAAGGAATTGGAAAGGTTGAGAACGCATTTAGTCGAGATGGAATCGAGCTATACGGAAGAAGCTCTAATCGCCGAGAAGAATCGCGAAGAATTGGAAACGAAGTTATTGCAAGCCGAGGAGAAGGTGAAGAACAGTTCGATCGCTTACACATCGGCGAATATTAGGGCGAACCAGCAGGTTGAGACGTTGCAGCAGCAAATGGCTCTAATTATTCAGCAGAGGGATCAGATACAGGCAAAATTGTCTACCACGGAGGACAATATTTTACTACAATCCGCCTCTTTGACTAACTTACAGATAGTCTTGGAGCAATTCCAACAAAGTGAGTAAGAATTTCTTCAATACGTAATAATTTTTTATTTTTTATAAAAAGTAATTATCACGAGACTTTATGTCACGCGAACATTGCTTATTTGTATATTTCTCTTAGCAGCGAAATAAAAATTAAAATGCAGGTTGACAATGAACACACTGTAATAACACTAATGGTGTGCTTAAATTTACAGCTAAAGAACACGACATCATGTCGGCCACGGAAAAGATTCGATCTCAGCTCAATGAATCGTACGAGAAACAGAAGGAACTGACGAGTGAAATTTTGGTTCTTAAGGTTTGCCTCTTAAACATTCTTGACGCATTATTCTATTAGACAATTTTATTGAATTAATTCGCCATTGTGAAATTGTTGTGTATATGTTTACAGCAACAATTATTTGAGGCTAAAGAATGCTTGCAAGCTGCTTCTAGACTAAGCGAGCAGCTCGAGAAGAAGGACGAACAAATCGAGCGACTTAACGAAGAAGGTAACTATATAATCAAGTATTATACACTTTTAATATTGCCTGCATTTTGTTTTTTTGTTTATGGCATGATTAGTGTTTTTCAATTATATCGTTTTGTGCATCATATAAAGCGACTTGGTAAGTTTTTCTCAGTATCGCACAGAAGACAGGTTATATGTTTCTTACATATTTTTGCTTTCATTTTAACACATTGCAGTTAAGCGGTAAATTAAATCATACGATGCATACCGCACGAATTCCATTAATAATATTCTGTTTCTCGTGTGTATACACATACAAAAATATAAACTTATAAGCGGAGTTTAAGCATTTTGTACGAGAGAACATCTTATAAGAATGAAAGAATAAACGTGTCAACGAATCGACGAATATCGTTAATAATCATTTAAAACGTTAAAATTGAAGTGTTGAAACGCGACATCTTTTTGAGAGGAACATCTTCACGTAGACGTAAGATCGACAAAGCTTGGTAAGTTCGGCAGATCGCCGAACGAAATATTTTATTTGTACGTTTTGTGTGTATAGCTTCTTCGTAAATAACATAAACCACATATATTTAACTTAAAGAATATCAAGTAGTTTAAAAATGTGAAAGAGAGACATTATTTGTGCATTGTTATATAATAATAACGTAGCACGCGTGATCGATAGTAATAAATGCAATAGTAAGTATTGTCGAAATAAATAAGTCCCGATTTAATGATCAGTGTATTCACAATCTGTGACTAATCTGCGAAAGCAAAACACGTATTTAGTCCGGTGGTGTAATCAAATATCAGCTGGTAATTCTGGGGATTATGAGGGTAGCCCAGGATTCTTGCTGGTATCTGGCTACGAACTGGATCATCGCCTTTGCACACTAAATCACATATTGGTTGGTTCACGCAATTGCCCTGCTGGTGCTGGTTACTACGTTTCTGCACTTTACTACATGCGAGTTCTCGTTTTTCCCTTGGTGGCTCTAACGAAAATCATTAAAAAGAAAAGAAGAAGCAAGAAAAACGACCGCTAATGTTGCGTTGGTGCCCCTAGTATCTTGTTTTATTTCTTTTTCTTTCCATCCGATCGTTATTGTTTCACGTATTACTGTTATTTCGTAACTAATTATCGGTAAAATAGATTGTAACGATTTATTTCAGTAGAACACGATATATAAAGGATGTTTGTATTAACGGATTTGTACGTTATTATCTTGCATGTGGAAGCGATTATACTTTGTCGTTCATTTCTTTTCGGTACACGGAAGAGAAACTAACGTTTGTGGGATTAATTCCGATTATAAATAATAATATATTTCATGAATATTACACACACAATCACGACATGATCATGCAATTTATTTTCTGCGATGATGCAATTTGATCGCCATGCACCCTAACATGCATGCAAGATAGTAATAAGATATCAGGATCGATACAATATCAGAAGTAGGGCTTCAATGTTATTTCAGATCTGACACTGTCCGGTTATCCGTAAATAAATTTGATAAATTTGGGTAAATATAATATTTCATATTCGTATTATCCGGGGATTCGGATTTTTCAAGATATCCGAACAGTTGAAGCATGCAATCCGGATCCAAGTTCGCAAGGGAATCGACGCTACCAAACAGACACGATCGCAGCAATCTAGATGTCTAAAAAATTTAACAATTAATAATATAAAATAGTTTTTAGCTGCAACTTGACAACTTGACCTGAGACTATCATACCTATTTATATATTTAAATAATAATAATTATATTTAAATAATAATTATTTCTAATAATTTTGTTATCAAATCAGAAAGTTCAATATTTTTTTTATATTTTATCTATTTTTTCTTTTTTAATCCTCAAATCAGAATTCTATTCTGAATCTCAGTTCTATATCCGGATTCGAATTTTTTTATGATCTGAATTTGGATCTAAATAGCGCAGTTTTCAGTTTAAGAATCGAAATCGATCTCGGATATCCAGATAGTCAGATATCCAGATACTTTGAAGCCCTAATCAGAAGTCATTTTGTATTGAAAATTGCTCTGTGTGTGTATGAATGTGTAGAGTTAGTTAATTAATTAAATATGCCAGACTATACGAGACACAGACACATATTAATTATAAGTGGGATTGTCTCGATACAATTACTACTGTTTTTATCTGGACTTGTCAATCAACGTATAGTTGATGCTTCTTTTAAGAAAAACCTCGATATTTCAACAATTTACGAATAATACTCAATTGGAAATGAAATAGTTTTGGCGAATGAAACTTCGGGGATAAACCTTTAAATTCGTCTACAATTGTTATAATAAATTCTATGAATTTTATATACTTTAATGACTATATTATTCTGAATTTGATAAAAATGATCTTTGAAAACTTGTAAGGAACTTTTTATGTCATCTCATATCTTAATTACATTATGATTGTAATAATGATACATTGTACATATATATAATGATATGTACTAGCGCATAAATTAAAATATATTTGTATCGGTAATACAAATGTATATATAACGTTATATATGCCGAGTGATCTAATATAATTTAATGGATCGCTTCTAAAGGTATGACTTAAAAAGATAATATACGGGGTTAAATTGTTTCGAAAGGCACATCAAATGTTGCATGCGTTTGTTTGAAGGGTGCAGCCGTTTGCAATGAACTCATGCGATATCTGACTCGGTATTTAACTCCTGTGTTACCCTTTTCGTTTGCTGTATACTTTCAGAGATATATTCATTTATAAAAGTTAATAGGCCATCCTGTATATGTATGTATGTATGTATGTGTGTGTATTTATATATCAATGCGTAATCATAATTTGGTAGCGATGACGTGGGTAATCTCATGCGGTAACTGTGAGCGTGTAAATAGGAGAAGCTCATATTACCTCGTGGGGTTTCCCACCCGTTACCACGATTCGTCAAAATTATAAATTTTTCGGATCGGTCAAAGATCACTTTTGCACACGTAAATCGATCGATGAAATTGTCGAGAATGATCATATTTCCTCAGCCATGGCAATCCAATAGCATAATGGCAGGCATGCCGTAATTTTCTGTAAATGTTCGCAGCAACGTGCGGTGATCTGCAAATTTTTAGGAACTTTATACGCAGGATGGCGATCCCGAGTGTTACAAATTCCGTTTCCTCCCTGAAAAACCCCGGTCAGAGCTCGAACGCGCTCTGCTACGTGAGCGAATGCGGATTGTTATTACTAAAAGCGCTTCTTCATACTTCTAGTGGCATGCGTGCAACCTTTAGTTTTGTTAGAACGGCATGATAAACGAAGAATGCAGCATGCGCAAATTAAGGCGCAGGTGAGAGTATTGCATCAGGTACTGATGTGATGTCGAGACAACCAGTACTTGTGTTAATACTTACGCTTGTGTCTTTCCAAGCTACCAATTCATCGACTTTGCGACGATGGACCGCGCACAGTGTACATAGAAATTGTAAATTTCATCATTAATTTCTCGATCAAGTGCCAACTATCACGATTAAGAAACTTCGAAAAGCGAAAAAACATAATCTTTTTGTAGATAGATACATTTATCTAACTCTTCTTCTTCTCTCCACTTCCTTCGTTTTTTCTCATTCTTCTCTCTCGAGTTAACAGTCTAAATTTGTTTGAAATATTCGCATAAATCAAGACTTGCTTTCATCAATCCTTTCCCACTTTTATGTATATTAATGTTCATAATTATCGATTTCTCTCTAGTGGTGCAACTGACGACGTTAGTGAACACCACCAACCAACAGGTAAAAGAAACGATGGAACGTGATGAGGGAAAAGTGGACAAGTGAGTAAAGCATAATCTTTGCTACGTTTGACACTTGTCTACAGGGCCAAATAAAAACAGTCATCTGTTTTTTTTACAGAACCCTCGTTAAGAATCTTCTTTTGGGTTACTTATCCTCAACTACGTCGAATAAGTCTTCGATCCTTAGAGTTTTCGCCACCGTTTTGGATTTCACCGACTCGGAGAAGGATAAAACTGGCTTGAACAATGCGACTACGCAAGGCAACTGGCTGCTGCGTGCCGACAAAGGCGGTAGTGCACTATTAAAAGTACGCGATTATTTACTATAAATATCAATTGCGAATTATCTTTAATAAAATCGATAATTTCTGCTTGTGATCAAAATGTACAAACACGTAATGATTTTATGTATCTTGCAGAGCGAAGAAACATCTCTGACGACAGCCTTCGTGAGATTTTTAGAAAGCGAATCCAAACCAAAACCTCAACTGCCAGCTTTGCCGATTTTGAATTCAGTAAGTGAGAGAAGTCTGTCCTTTGCGATTCTCCATTCATTAAAAAACATCACTCATTGAGCACTTTTGCAGCCTTCCTCTCGGCCCGGATACAATAAACAACAGTCGTCATTGTCGTCGACGTTGGCATCGTCGTCGTCATCGTCGTCATCGTCGTCGACGTCGTCGTCGTTATCATCGTCATCGTCCTCCTCATTGTCGACACAGTCCACATTGTTGTTGTCCAATGTTGCTCTTCCGACATTCCCAGATTTCGTTCCAGCCAGAAACACGGGGTCTATTTTGAAAGAGGTGTTGAAGGATAGTTGATATTATACGCTGTATTAAACCATGTACAAATTATATTAAAGCTTTATTAGATTGTATTTTATTATCAGGATTCTTTATGATAGCCGATTTCTATTGTATCGTTGCATTGCTTTGTCGAAAAGAGTGAAGAAACAACGCGTAACTGTACGGTATACTCGAACGCAATTAGAGCTTGAAATTTATCAAAAATTCTGTAATTTATTGTTGACGTATTCGCGAGACTTTACTCTTTTGCATTTAGCATTTCCTTCATTTATGTAATACAAATGTGCTGTATATAATTAGACAACGTTATTTTTCGTACTTAACTTTTGTATTTCCGAAAATTTGACACTATATGCATTGGAATTTCATTAAATTCAGATTTTGTTATTTTCCATTTTTCTACCAATACAATAATGAGATTGTTTATTTGCGTAGTATGTTATGCGAGTTATTTTTAGTTAAAGCACGCCCTCATTTGTGTGCAATACTGTTTATTTACTGTTTCGATACTATTTTTTGTTTCGTGCCGCTTTAAGTTTAAGTTGATCATTTCACGAAATTGGTACGGAAGAGAGTTTGTTCTCGCCGAAGAAATCTGACATGTATAATCTTTTATATAAACAAAAATACAAATGGGACATCAAAGAGAGAAACATGTATATTAAACAAGATCATGTTTGGGTTATTTCGATTAGATTAATACAAAGATTTAATAATTATATATTATATTTGATGAATAAACTTGTTGATTTTAAATGGAAAAACTGATGTACTAGAAGAACACGACAATAACTGATCTTTCTCTTGACACACACACACACACACATTCAATCATTATTTATAAAAACAAAAAACATCAATGGTAAATGGTAAATAATAGATTCTTTGCGCATTTCATTTGAAATAGTTTTAATATAGCCATTATAAATGTTACAATGAACGGAAAGTATGCTAGATCGCCTCGTGACAGAAAAAATAACAAAGTTCTC
Source organism: Odontomachus brunneus (assembly GCF_010583005.1). Taxonomy (NCBI): domain Eukaryota; kingdom Metazoa; phylum Arthropoda; class Insecta; order Hymenoptera; family Formicidae; genus Odontomachus; species Odontomachus brunneus. The sequence goes on from NW_022639476.1 coordinate 2,404,869, forward strand.
TGTAACGATGACACAACATGACACTGCAAGTAATAAATACATAGTAAGGTTTCGTTGTATAACCAACTTGCGTACTATGGGCATAAATACAAAATAAAACTATGTATTTGAACAAAGTTAGTGTACAAAATATAGATCTATTCAACGAGATTTCATAATACATACACTATTATTATTTTGTAATATATATGAACGCACCAACTTACTCATTCGTTTATTCATTCATTCACTCACTCATTCACTCACTTAATCATTCACTCATTTATAGACCAACATTTTATCGAACACTCGATCGTATCAGTATCAAAAACTTGACAGCATCTTATAAAAAATTAGATATACTTCTTTCATTGTATAACTGAAACTATAAATTTTTCAATAATTATCACAAGAGCACAAACAGGCAATAGCCATCAATCAATAACGTTTCATAATATATAGATATCCTCCGTTCGCGTTTAATTGCGTTTCTATTGTTGACGAACGAGTTTTCATAGAATGAAAAGATCAAAGAGACAAATTTCTACAGAAAAAAACTTTGATTAAACATCCAACTATTCCTCGTAACTGTTCCAACGTATAATATGCGTTATCGCGGTATTGTTATTGTAAAGAATATTCGTAACCAATAAGTTGAACATCAAGCTTTTAATTTTGATAAATTATTGTAAAAATCTATCAACTGCTAAATGAAACATATGAACATTGCATTGCATTAATTCATGACATTGAAAAATTGTTAAGTTTTAATCGATATCGACGGGTTTT
>NW_022639476.1:2405646-2433146 GCF_010583005.1 Odontomachus brunneus
ATATATATATATATATATATATATATATATATATATATATTCACCGAAGCTTTCAAATGAAATTTTTGGCAATTCTCAAATGGGAACGTTGGTAGAGTAAGTGCCTTCAATTACCGTCGTCGTTTCTTCAACGGGTCGTATAAATTGATTCTTACATGCTGCGAACAATACAGCTGCGTCATATTGTCTTATATCACGTGCGTGTGGAGCTTATCGGAAGCACACAGTAAACACGTACACATATACGTACACACACTAGCGCATTGTGTATGAAAACGTTATTTTTCTATCAAATCACGTCCATAGAGTTAAATCTATAATGTGTGAAACATATCGATACAGTTGTAATTTAAAACGGCAATGGATATTGTTTTACACCGATGAAATATTACACTCATGAATTCGGATCGACGTGACGAGCGATCGTAAGATCATTGGTTAAAACCGAAATCAGTGTGTATACATTTTAAAACAAATAATACCGTGTATCGATATAATGTAAAGAAACGATCTCAAAAGGTCGTACACTCGGTCGATTTGCGGCGCGCTGTGATCTGTGAGTGCCTTGTACTGTGTGCGTATAACAATGTTACATCGCTGAAACAATGTAATGGTCGTCTGTAACAATGTGGTAAAATTTTCGACGTAGATGCATGCATATCTAGCGAATATTTCGCATGCGAACATATAATCCGTAACGCTCCGCTAAACAGCAGTTCTAATCTCAGTTGTGAGTCACGATTTATTATTGTTTTCATCAAATAAAAACGATACGCGCTATGTATTTCCATGTGGCGCAAATATCCCCACGAATATTTTTACGAAACGTTTCGCGCACAGAACCGTTCAATCGTAACTCTGTTCTTTCTTTTTTTTTTTATAACATTTCCGCGGCCTACTATAAGTTTCATTCTATGTACATCAATGAGATTCACGTGACACCTTTGAGCAGGAGCAAATATAAATTTCGAGCAATTCTTACGTGGGAATAATTGCATCGCATTTAAACGTTTTTAAGCATTCTCCTGCGCAATATTAAACATTGTCTCGCGACATAAGAGCGTATCTGATACTTAATATTAGTCTTGTGCGTTTCAACGAGCCATACACTTCAGTCTGTTAATCGAATAAGTATTTTTTTTCTTCTCAGGAAAATTGTTCGTTAAAAAAGAGATATGGTATAGTTAAATAATTCCTGTTGAACGATGAGGCGATCAATCGCGAGGGACTATTTAATATTCTAACATCTGAGTCTATATTTTACTCTTTAATACTCTTCGCGAACAAGCGGCTCCGTTCCCTTGGCCTATTCGAGATAAATCGATACTAAACGTAAGATCGTGCACGAACGAGGAAATACGAAATATTCACCGCGGCACAACTCGGCATGATCGAAGATCGACATGATCGAAGATCGACATGATCGAAGATCGACAATCACACAGACTCGACAGTCCTTTACGATTAACAATGATCTTATCTGAAGCGGTGCTCCAGTGAGAGAGCTGGTCCATAGTACTCTTTTGGTCCTATTCTCCGATATTACAATATACATGAGACATCAGCGTCGAAATTCCGTCTTCCGCGTTGACAACGACGTGGATGTGTAACGATAATCCTAGCGCGATCGAATATCATAACTTCATCTCCCACAGGACGATGTGCGCGTCGTTACTATTGGGGTCTTTGAACGCGTACGTTGACTTCGGACTCTTCTCGAGGTTGAACTGCGCGTTCAGTTGCCGCCAATTGATGTAACCACGTCCACCCATCAGAGTCAACACCGTCCGCTTAGGCTGCTCCACCTGTTGCGTCGCTTTATTGTTCTTCTTGCCGTTCGCCTTAACATTACTCGCGGACGTTGTCTCCAATTCCGACTGCGTTACGCTATTGTTAGTTGCGGGGAGGTCGTACGGACCATTTCGACTAGCTGTACTACTGTTGCGCGATAACCTTCCGGTTTTCAGAGACAGATTCTCCTCCGACCCGGAGGACGTATACAAAGAACTCGCGTGGGAATCCACCGACCAGTTGGAGAGATCCAGTGACCTAGGCCTTGTGATTTTCATCTTTAATCTACGATCTAAGGTACTCACTTTATTTGGTATGGCTGCCAATTCCGGATCACTTCTCCTCAACGTTTCGTAAACGGGGTCTATGCCCGAATTGTTCTCGTTCTCGTAGTCCTTCACGTACATCAGTTCACCGTATAGCCCGTAAACATCGCAATTTTCACCGGAACTCTGCGAACTGGACATGGAGCTTGAGAGAAATCCGCAACCGGCGCCTAGTCCCCTCGGAAGTGTCTTCGAGCCTCTGTACTCGTACTCCTTGCTTCGTTTTCTCCTCAGCATTACCGGGCTTCCCGCCAATTGTTGCTTCAGCTTCACGAGATTGCTGCACACAGAAGAGTCTACGCTCGCCCTGTCTCGTAATCTCTGTTCGGCCTCTCTCGCCTTCAGTTGCGCGTTCTCGTCTTCATTGGCGCGATCTTTCGTGGAATACACTGTGTTCTTCGTGTTTTGTATCGCCAGCAGGAAGGTAATCGGTCCGAAATGGGCGTGATACGAAATATTGACGCGACCGCTAATGATGGGCACTCCTTCCAGTCGCGGTAACGGAATGGTCAAGCTGATGCCTACGTTGGTACCGACCCACAATAGACCTTTACACGCTAATAGCGCCGTCACGGTGACAGTTGTTTGATTGTTAATAGCGAAGTTACTATTACTGCTCGTGTTGGGAGTATTGTTCATTTTGGTCACTCTGAGGACATTAGACGCTATGTTGATGTCCTGCAAATGTTTGAACGTTTCCGTGTGATAAAGACAAACCGTACTCGAGTTTTTCAGGGCGACCCAGAGACCGACTCCCGAGTGAGCCATTAACTTCACATTACCGACGTGCTCGTGCTGCGCGCTGAAGCTCTTCGTAATGTCGCCTGAAGTGGCGTTAAGTACCCATACCTTCTTACCGCAAGCGGCATAAATTGACGTGTTGATCGGCATCAAACACGAGACGGGATCGTTACCGAGGGTTATAACGAAGGGATCTTTGAGATTCCATGCACCGTCGATTTGTCGTTTGAACAAAAGTAGCAAGCCTGTACCTAAAGCTACGAAAACATTGTCGCAATGATACTTAATTTCTACTACAGGTCCTAGCACTGGGTAACTGCCGATCTCTTCCTCCTTTTCGGGCTCCGATGCGGCGTAGATTATGATTTTCCGGGAGTCCGTACCCATCCACACGAGATCGTTCGCGAGCACAGCGTGATCGCTGCTGGAGATCCCCTTTACAAACTCGATAGTGCTTACTCTGGTCTCAACCAAATCGAAAGTGGTTATACGTTTTAAACAGGTGGCCGAGGCTGTCGTCGACTGGCCGAAAATTGTTACATGACTGGATATGCCATCACCTGTACATATCCACAAGTAATTCTGATTTCTACCGCGTCGCCTCGTGGGACGCGGGTTTTCAGTGGTGTAATAACAACCGCAACGTACCTGCAAGCATATGTAAATTGTATCATATTAAAACAGGCGCACAACTATAAGTGACAGCGGATGACGCAAGTAACATTTATCAACTTACTTCAGTCTGATGTTGCGAGTGATATACAGCTTGTGAACTAACGAACAATGGCATCTTTGTAGATGGTCTTTGCTCTTGTTCAGGTACTTCCCATGAAGGAGAGTTGTTGGGATCCAAAGCTAATTGTGCCAATCTAAGTTCAGTTATCCAATCCTTCTTTACCAATGGACTTTCTGTTTGAAACGTATACATCTGACCTTGCTTTGTAACTAGTTGCATGCAACAACTGTCGGCCCACACCATATCTTCGTCCTTTTGCTGTATCAACATTTGTATGGATTGCAGAATTTGCTTGGTAGTCTGCAGAGTCATCCCCTGTAAATTTTGAACAGACCATAATCATGTTGCAATTAAAATGCCGTTCAAATATCGTATGCCGTAGTTTTAAGTATTTATATATTCTAAACTTTCTATAAATTGTTTTCAATTTTTTGGAGAAGCAAACATCGATGCCGTTTTTTTCAACATATGTGTTACGATATTTTTTACATTTCTATTGTAAGCTCAAATTAGCATATTTGTTGATTTGTTCTTACCTCATATTTTCCCTTCAACTGGACCACTAAATCACTTATTCTGGACATCACCTCATAATCATGCATAAGATCGTTCATCTCTACACAGAGACTATCCGCATCGGCCGCTTGCCCGCATTCTCCGCTTTTGTCCGATTTCAAGCTGCCGCCCTTATTTAGTCCAGCTGTGAGTAATCGGCTCAAAGTCGGAGAAGTACTGGTATCTTGAATCTGATAAATTATTAATAATGCGGTTAATTTAGTTAATCATTAATAAATTAATAAATGCTTGGTCATTTCATTAGAGAAGATTATAATCAGCAATGAAAGTTGCGTTACGGTACTTTTTTAAGCTTATTTTACACACCTCAATGTCGGATACCGGGTATGTCCATTTTAATGTTAATCGTTCGTTTCCTGAAAAATCCTCCGTGGATCTTGGAGTAACAGAAACGCACACCACCAAGTCGTTCAGTAGCAATAACCTTCTTCTCTTAGATTTTGTAATCATGCCGTTTTGATTAAATTCCTATGTGAAGAAATTGCGCATTACTCTTGTTCGTGTCTTCTTAATATTGTTATACATATATAATATGTAACATATAAGAGTTAAAGATTTTATGTATATTTAAAATTACCAGTTGTGTAACATTATCCTCTCGAATAAGGTAACGTGATGCTGAGGAAAGAGGACGATGCGATAACTTTCCGGAAACGTGTCGCAACATCTCTTTGAACGCTTGGAATTGTTCCGCTTCTCGTTTCCTTTCGTTCAACATCTCCGCTAAACTTTCCAGCTGCGTTAATGCTAATTGCAAAGACATTCTATCGTGATGACCGTGAGGCGTGTGCTTCAATAAATCCTGAACGTAAAATTCGTATAATTTCAAGACTGCCGACAGAAAAACTCGTATTTTCGCACACTATTAACGATACTCACTTGTAAAAACAATATGAACTGTGGAAACCTCTGCACTGGTTTAACCATTAGTCCGAAGAAAGATAATCTATCGTGCGCGCTTATCTGTTTCACCTATAAACGTCAAAAAAATATTTTAATGATGACGAAATCTAGATTTAATCTTACAAAAATATCGTATTACAAAACAACCTTAAAAAAATCAGCAAGCGCGGTCTTTCTCTTCGATTCTTGCTTAGCCAGATCCATCGCAACGGAAAAGTTGTTTATAAAGCCACTGTAAATGTCAAGTACAATAGCTTTGCTGAAACTCGCGACGAACACGTCCCCCAGCTTCTCGTCTTTGTCCCAGGATCGCACACATTCCGCCAGAGCGATTCTAAACAACGTATGACATTGTAGAATCTCGGGTAGTCTGTGAAACAATGTTGCTATTTTCGACTGACTCAATATAGGCGGCGAGGACTCCTCCAGCGGTTTTTTGTAGTCCTGGAATTAAAGCGCATATACACTTGTGTGATTCCCATCACTCGTATTTATTCTATTTCCCATTCATTTTTCCCTTTGATATTCACACGCGATGGAAACTGCGCAGTTCGCAGCGGTACGTACATTCACTAGTCTCTGCAAAGTAGACACGTAACTGTTCTCCGAGTGCACTATCGCCGCCACGATGTGTCTACGTTTCAATTGCTGGGGAGACAAATTCGGGGGTGCCGATGGGAGTGTAGGTGGAGCTTGTCTTCGTTGCTGCATACATTGAAACTGCACCATCGCACTGTTCTCCTCGTCAACCTGAGACACACAGTAACGATTATCCAACAAGTATTCGACAGATATCCAGACAACATTACAACGTGTTAAAAACATCTTTCAGGTGCATATGTTGTCTGGGTGCTTGCATACGGTATGATTGATCGGAATTGCGCTCACTTCGCAAAGCTGCGGCATTTGCGGCGTTTTAATGGGACTGGTTAGAGACACCGTATCCGTGGAGTCCACGTCGTAATGATGCGATGATCCTCTGCGAATGCTGAACCATCTCGAGAGTCGCCCGTGATTACTCGGCGACTCCAAGGGATCCACATTGTTCAGAGGCATATGCTGAAAGCGCCACTTGTCACAGAGTGTGCGCGCCTTGTGCAACGTGTTTCTTAATTGACAGTTGCTTCTGTGAAGGAACGACGAGTTTTTATTACAAACACACCACGCACTTAGTTCACGTTACGTAACGTCATCGAGCCGACTTACTTAATACTGATATTACTCTTCTCGCTTTCATCGTCCGACGACAGATCGTGGTCCGATGCCGAGCACCAGGAGTCCTCACTTCTAGCGGACTGCGTGGAGGTGTTGGACCTGCTCGTCTCCAGAGAGGAATGACGATGCGCGTGCGAGTGTCCACTGGCCGTTTCCATTTTGCCCGGTCCTACGTCATCCCACGATTTGCACCTTGAACGAGGCTCGTCTGAAAGACACACGGCACAAACTCCTTTTAGCATGGATCATTCACGGGAAAAGTCAACCGGTTGTTTCTCACCTCGGAGAAACCGAACAAACAAACTATTTTCGGATCTTACAGGTAAAACGAAACGACTGTACGTTATTATTATTTTATAAAAAACGTCCTTCACATATATTGTTCCATAAAATCATAATGTCAAAAAAATCGTTTCATCGTGTGCCCGAGAAATCCTCAATCACTTATTACACAACCCAATATCTTCACAAATGACTACGAGAGATCGAACACCTACAACAGACTCGCTCACCGATGCAATAGCTCTAGAGAAAAGCGAGCGCTCGTCGCGTCATCGCGAATCACCGATGAATATCTGCGCGCTAATGCGTCACCTTCGGGGACGCGCGACGATTTCCGTGCTTCGCGTCCTCCGCTGGCGATGTAAACGACGCGTCGCGCACGAGCCACGGGCAACACTATTACGAGATGTTAGGAGACCTCCAAATGGAATAACGAGCGCTTCACGAGAAGCGATACGCGCGAGAGTGCTAGAGTCAGTCTCTCGCGCGAAAGCGTCGCTTCCTCACGCGCAGTCATATACATCGCCCGTTTTATTGGACCTTCCGCTGTTGTTGCGCTCACGTTACACCACGGCGCGTTAACGTCGCGACGATAATCGGGTTAATGTGACGTATACCGTTCGTGTTCCGTTCCCACGTTATTGCCGCGTATATGCGAACGGCTGAAGCGCGTTATAAGTTTTCATAGCGCGTACTAATCTCTGTCCAGACGGCGCGTCCAAAAGGCGCCCAAACGACGTTCAAAAGATATCCTACCGGGTTCCAGAGATCTCTTAGATGATAGACGCATTTTACCACGCATTGATTGCCACAAATGATCTACTAATATCGTCGCGTCTCACTACTTTACGTGTAAAAAACGTAACCAACATTATAATTAAGTATAGAACCGACAGAGAGTCAACGAATTGATGTATCGCGAATTGCATTTGTTCACTGTATCTTTGGTGACTCAAACTTGTACTGAGCATTGAAACAATCAATGGAAATCAGCATGGCACACAAACAACGTGTAATAATCTCTGTCCGAGTGAAAAAGCAACGTGTATCGGTATTGAATGCAATAAAAAGTCATCCGTGCTCCAGGCACAATGCAAATGTTGAAAATACATCTTGGAGATATCTAAAAGACGTTTGACACAAGTAGGACGTCTGTTGGACGTTTCTAAAACGGTATTCACATTGTCTGGATGTATCCCGCTTTCAAGTCAGACCGACCAGTCGCGGTGAAGCTTTTGTCCCGCAAAAACAAAGAAATAAAAGACAGCGCTGGTCATTAATCGGAAATGCACCGCGTTCGAGATACCAGCGGCGGCGACGTATAAGGTATCCACAGAGTGGAATCGTAAAACACGTCAGTTCGACGTCAAGGTCGGTTTATCCTGTCGTGACGCGCGAGCGTTATATGTACAATAACAACGAGCCCGGCGGCTGTAAATCGAGAATATAGCCCGGTGGTAATGCTTGGTGTGTACGTACCGCAAATGGGAAAAGGGCCAGCGAGAGGGACGTCAACGATCTCCTCTCGTCGCGCCGAAACGAGGAGAAACTTTGCAACACACGAAAATGGAAAGACGCGCGTCAGCCAGCCGGTGGTGGTGCCTCAAACCACGTCGTCACGCCGCCTACTCATTTTCTACGGTCTACCAACCGGTATTTTCGCGTGGACAAAATCTGTGGACGCGGAGAGAAACACACGGGGACCCCGCCGGATCGAGACTCACTCACGCACGCACCATCGCGTCGCGCGCTCACGCGTGTGAACGGCGGCGCGTCAAGTGGCACATAGAGAGACGTGCACGAGCGCATGTTCAAGCATGCGCACCTACACGTACGCAACGAAATTCAAGGTGGCTGCGGAGCGATTAAAAAAGCGAGACGCGGTGCGTAATAGTCGGACGAGCCGCGTGCGTGCTTCGTACCGATGCACCGATGTTGATCTTTTAACAAATATGTACTTGCAAGGATGCAAAGAGAAAGAGAGAGAGAGAGAGAGAGAGAAAGAGAGGACAGAGAAAGAATGTTCATCGACGTTACTTCGGATTTACTTCGATCTGTTCTCGCGCGCTCTCTCTCGTAGCAGGGACGTACACCGAACGGCTCCGTCATCCACGCTTACCTTTTGCGCAAGTTATTAACGCCGAACGCGCGATTCATTATGTATGCCCGGTTTCAAAATGATTTAAACGCTTTCTTCGCGACACAACCGATGGTCCCATGAGGAAACTTGGCTTTTGGAAATAAAAAAAAAAAACCAAAATGGTCTCACTGAAGACGATCAACCGCGCTCTAAATTGCACTGAAAAAAGTCTTTAAACCATATTGAAATCAAGTGAATTGCTCATATTCTGAACTCACAAGCTACTTTTAGACCCTGTTACTTGAAACTTGTCTTAGATGAGATATTTAGATTTGAACTTGGAATTACATGCGAGTTTTTCAGCTGAGTTACGACAAATGTAATGTCACATATATGATTAAAATAAAAAGAGAAACTCAAATCTAACTTTAAATTCAAATCTGAATAACTTAAATAATTCACGTGGGACAAGTTTCAAGTAAGATTTTCAGATTTGAATTTAGAGTTAGGTGAGAGTCTTCTAATTGAATCATGATTACAGATATAAATGTCACATATATTGTAATTTAATTTAAGTTTTAGCAGAGAACTATTAATATACGAATCTTAGAGACATTTTTAGTAACTAAAAAAGTTCAGAATATGAGACTATCGTCTTATAATTAATGCGCTCTTATCGTTTTCACAGATGCTTATATCGCTTTTGGGGATTAAATCGTTTCAATATTATCAGACGAGTTCTTAATCAGTATCTTAAGCATAATGATGAATGATAATATTGAAGTGTAATTACCGAAAGTCAAATGCTTCAAAATCAATGGATTTTGTTTGATATATATAAAGAAAAAATTACGAGAAATTACTGTGGAATTTTATGCTACGTTTCGCTTGCTTTACGCTGTTACGTTTTCGCGAGAGTGTTAAATTTCAACGTCATAATGATATGATCGTCTATGTACACTAGAAACAATCGAGCCTATCAAAGCTGGAAACGGAGTAACGCACACAGTAATGCGCACACGTGGTGCCCCGCTGACTTTATTTCTAACAACGGAGGAACGGCTCGAGGACTTGCGTCGTCTCGCTCGCATGAGAATGCCACGCTTTTCGTTTCTCTTCTTTTCTCTGTCCGCTCTGTTCGTTCTCTCGTTCGCACGAGCAATGAAAGTGTCGTGCAAGCAAGAGAGTATACGCGTCTTTCGATTAAAATACCAAATGGGACAAGACGGAATTTAAAGTGAAAGTCATTTACGAAAATGACATCTTATGTAATTGTTATTTAAGAAAACAAAATTGATTGAAGCACGATGTCAATGGTTCTCATTCAGATATAAAATGTATTTACAAAATACATGTGTTAGCATGCCCTCGAGTTGTTTTAACAATGTCAACCAGTGTAGACTCGGTCGTTATCGAATCAAAACAGCAGGAATCGAACGAATGAAAACAGCAGAGAGATACATCTCGCGACACATCACGATCGCGTACGAAGTGAACGATCAGTCGACGGAATAAAAAGAGTTACTTCCCGACATTTGTATCTATATTCATCAATTTCCTTTCACTGTTTGGATCGATGCCTTTATGGTGCCTATGCATATGGAGCAGAGCGCAACGTCGCTTTCGTTTGGTTCTCAACCAGGCGAAAAATCATGGGTCCACGTGACATTTCAATAGGCTCGCGAACGAAGAAAAGTGCGCCTACGCATGACTAGGGCTTTCCTTGGTGCATTAAACTCTCGTTATTACATAACATAGACGCAAGTGTAAATATACATATGTGTGTGTATGTATATATAGTACAGAGTGATGTAAAGATAGACGTAACCCAATTTGCGAGAGCTAAGAATCATTCTCTTCGTAGCGAAGTGTATCTTCCGTTACATCGTGTATTATCCGTTACGTAAGTGTACTTCACACCGCATAGATTCAGCATTATTACGATCTAATGTAACGATTATGATCTCCGTAATGGGAAAATCGAGAGCGCAGCGCTCGGGCGCGAACAACGGTGGAGCACCTTTCTTATTTTCAACGTTGCCAGATTCCAGCAACGTTTCGTATTCGCTGTTCTCGCATTTAGCAGCATTCAGCAGCAACGCGGCAATTTTCTATGCCGCGCGACCGCTTACGGATCTAAGCGTCTATTAACCATTAACCGATTGTACATTCTAAACTGCATAAAATTTTCCCCCTCTCTCCTTCTCTCCTTTTTTCCCTCCCTCGTCTCACTCTCTCAATTACAACTGTATATACAGCGAGAATAATGCCCGGTTATCATCCGTCGCCAATATCGACGACCATCGATATGATTGCCGTAATTAATGCAATTATCGTGATTCGATATCCTCACATCAATACGACGAAATGAATCAGGCATTAAACGGATGATCGACGCCATCATCTAGATCAGAAGCGATATCGATACGATCGCGCTATTTGGGCGTTAGTTAAACGCTATTACAAAGATGCGGGACGATTCTTTCGTGCAGTAACAGCCGTCACTATCGAAACTATAATGAACAATGACGCGCATGCGGATACAACTAACGCGTTTATCGCGATACGCTTAACAATTCCGTCATTGGCACTCGTGAATCAGCACGCACATCGCTGCTCCCAATATTGCATTAAGATATCGCGAAATAGCAAGACACTTTGTAACTCGTACAGAATAATATTCTAAAGCCCACACGGCGCACACGGTGCGCGCGCGTTTTGCGCCGCGGGCTTGGCTGATAGTTCTGTTGCGAGCTGCTCCGTGGGTTGCACTGCGTCGCCTCTAAGGTAGCAGTGTCGCTGGTTTTTGCTTCGCACGCATAATTTGCCTCGCGAGCTAGACCGATATCTCCCATATGTTGTATTATTATGCATAACCTCTGTTCCTGACACGTCACGATAAAGACGTGTCTTGTCCTTTTGATCCAGCGTCAAATCACGCGGCGAAAATAGCACCGGTCTTATTTCCAAAAACCAGCACCATGTTAGCACGTGTTTTGCACAACAAAGCATTCTTAAATAATTATGTTGTTCTTGATGCATCGGAATTCTCGCTCAAAGACCAAGAACTCCGCAACGAGCTGTACGGATTTCTGGCTTCTCATTGTTGCAGTGCGATGCGTTTTAAAATAAACTGAACCAACATTCTCTCTCCTTTTTATGCATTTAAAGTAATACCTCTCGCTGAATGACTCTTGATGTTGACAGCTTTATCAATAGATATTTTCCTATGATCCGATATTCACTGGTTGGACTCAACTGCGTTCGTGCATCGGTGAGTATTAGGCTTTAGCTCGGAAAACCGACTGGGCCGATACGAACGTGATTAATCTGTCCTATCTACTTCTCTATTATCTACAATGCTTCGCCGGCACTCAAGCGTAGCCCTGGTAACCAGTGCCGTATGTGTCGGGTGTCGTTGTTAGCTGACTAGCACATAGTCTGTTTAAACTGTTCAATTTCTGTTACTCCGATATTTTCGACGTGAGCACGCGATCACACGCGCGGTTTCCGTCTGGTGACGCCGCGAACCCGACGAGAGATAAGATTACTTACGAGTCCCGCTCGTAAACATTCCGTTCTCACTCTGATCTTTTGGTTCGCGCAGCGACCGACATATAAGCGGCGGCTCGCAACACCTCAATTTAAAGCGTTTCAGAATCAACGTGAACCATGTGATGTTGTTCCGGCGATTTTGTCGTCTATTTCAAAACACGTCGCACAGAAACGAGTTGCAAAATTCTCGCAGTCGATTACACACACGCGAGAAAGGCACAGGTGTGTATAGACGCATTAGTGAGCTGCCAAACGACAAGGTGATGTTACAAAACGAAAGAGAGGAGCATTATCGGTGATGCCACTACTTACATTTGATGAGGACAACCCCATTATGCAGTTCCTCCATCTCGCGGAGGCGAATGTTCCTTGCAGTCGATTTGCTTGCGTAGCTTCTCTCTCTCTCTTTCTGTCTCTGTCCGTCTCCCTCACACATACACATACACACACCGCGCACGCACACACACACACACACACTCTCTCTCTCTCTTTCTCACTTTACCATCACTTTTTGACGTATTCGCAGAAAGCGATCGCGCTGCTAATTCACACGCACGCGTTCGCGCGCGCAGCTCACGCCTACACGTACACACGCGCGCACATGCGTCCCGCGGATGGAGGACGATTACAGGAACGTGACGAGGACGAGGTAAAATCGCATCGTAACACGTGCGCGCACGCGGCCGGCGCGGCCCGGCACACAATTAATAACGCCGCGACATCCAACGATAAAGACGCACCGTGGCCGACGAGGAAGCGACGCAGCGAAACGAGCGAGGAACGAAGCGGCGAGTCAACATGGCCGTGCGCGCGCGTGCTCTGCTCGTTCCCGGTCTCTCCGCGCGCGCCGCGTTGCTCCACGTAGTAGCCGCCATACACTGGAGCCCAGAGGTTGAAGTAAGAAGCGAAGGGCATACGGAGGAAACAGAGAGACGGAGCGAGCAGCGCGCGGAACCGTCAGAGGGAGAGGGAGAGGAAGGAACGCGAGCGACACGAGGGGGTATCCAGCGAGCAACGAGAGAGAAAGTACATGCGATCGAGAGTGAAACACACAATGCTGCCGCTCGGCCGCGCTCGAGCGCAGCTGTGCGAGAGCGAGCGTGCGAGAGAGGAAGAGAGGAAAGTGGAATAGGGGTGGACGGGACGAGAGACGAGAGACAGTGAATGAATATAAAAGAGAGGAAGAGGCGCGGTGCAAACGAACGAGAAGGGATGGAGAGGGAAAAGGAAGGAAGAGGGAGGGGGCAACAGAGAGAGAGAGAGAGAGAGAGAGAGAGAGAGAGAGAAAGAGAGAGGAATATTGCGTAGTTATAATAGGTCTATCCTTTTTAGTTCAGCTAATTTGCACTTTTAAAGTTAAAGTGAAAGAAGTATATGCTGACTGAGCTTTGAAAGGAAAAGGAAGAGAGTTGCAGTACTGCACCGGTGTAGCTAAGAAGAACAGACCTTACGTCGGAATAGTAAGAGTGGTAAAAGAAGATGGGAGATCTCCACCTCGGTGGACCACCAGTGCCGTATTAAGATCTTCGCACACTACACGTAACGTCATCGTAACGTCATCATCACGTCAAGTTACATACCCTATGCACATTGACCATCAACAGACCGTCATCATATTACCGCTGATTGTTACGAGGTCAACCTAGTTTTTATTATTGTCTTGATTGGAGGTCATGGGTTATACTTGAATTTATTTATTTTTTTTAATATTGAGACATTTCCAAGATATAATAATAACTGATTTGACAATAACCATTCTGTTATTTGATAAAGAAAAGGCAAGCAAGAAAAGATTGTTGGATCAGTAGAGAATTTATAATTTCATTACTGTAAAATTTTATTACTGCGTAGGTATGCTAAGAAGTGATATAACAATATGTTTTCATAGCACTTTAGGATACTTTACCAGGTATCTTACTGTAACTGATTAAAAGATAGTCTTGGTAAAGATTCTGCAATAACATGTAAAATATTACTTGCTTGGTTTGTTGTGTATATCCAAAAATCTGTTCTTTTCAATTGCACCTCTTCATACTTTTGCTGCAAACGTTTCATTTTCAGTACGAATTCCTTCCAGTTCCTATATCTGAAGAACGTCGTGGAACTACCGAAAATTCCTGTACTCTCTCTTGCCACTAATCTCAGTTTCCTCGTGTACGAGATTCTGCCCACACATTCTTATGTCGATGCATAAGAGTGAGAAAGGCTTATACGATGTAAGCAAAAGACAAGAGAGGTAAGGACAGAGAGAATGAGGGGAGGGAGCAAAGGAAGGAGGGAGAAACGTTCCACGTGATCTCGCATCTGCTTCTCCATCAAGTGACCCCACGGCTGACCCCTTCCAAGTACCAATAATTAACTCCATTCGCCAAATGCACGCGAGCGCACAGACCGGGTATGAGTACTGAACACTCGCGTTATATCGCGAACAGCGTCCCCATAAAAGAAAGGTTACGCGTACTCGGGCAGTTACGTGTGACAGCGCACTGTGAAAACAGACGATTATGTCTACGAAATGACGAAAATAGCGTAGACACGACACGGCCAACGGCGGATTGCTCTCGTGTTCCATTGTCTATCCGTGCATGTGCTTCTCTCTGAATTATTGCGAAAGTAATCTAGTATCAGAAATAGTTGATCACACTTACCGGTGATTTTGTTGCTGCTGTTGGTTCCTAAAGAATGAAGTTTCTTCCAACCTTTCCAGCCTTTCTTCCATATCATAGCGGCTTTCGTTTTACGTTGAACAATATTTGGTTCCGGACAATTGCCCTTCCCTGCTCCTCTTCTCAAGGATCCCAAGACCGATCTACGGATCATATTCAATCGATTTAACACGGAGAGCAAAATGAGAGGATGCAACGAGTTGTGCGAAACAAGACTGGCGCGCGAGGTTTCGCCAAATCGGAAGTACTTCCTCGTCAATTGCCAAGAGCATGGCCGACGCTGCAATGAACGGATGAGAAAAAAAGAGTCTCTTCGTCAACGTACCTGTAACTCGCACTGGAGCTGCCACTGAAGCCGCTATCCATGTCGCATCCCACGCGCGAGAGGAGATCATCGGCAGGACTGACCGAAGGCAATAATTCTTCGGTGGAAGCGTCGTGAGGTTCCTGCGACACTTGCTCCTCGTTGTTGTCGGACACGGACGGCATCAGCATCGCTTCAACGCTCAAATTGAGCTCCCCAAGCACACGTCGATGTCGCGATTGCACACGACGTACCTCCTCCGCTACGAGCGATCTTCGCGAGCCGCGCAGCGCACGATGGCATTGTTTGCTGGAAGAAATTTATAACAATCATACACACAACGTCGGGAATTTCCAAGTAGTAAGAGAAATGACGGCCCGTTTAGCGACATTCTCCGCGAGGAGAATCAACGTTGACTCGTTCAGAGAATCTATCACGGAAATTAACAGGGCTTAGCTTGTACACGCTAATACTCAACTGCACCAAACGGCTTCACAATTAAATCGAATCGCTCGATATTAATTTTAACGTATACCAAAAATAAACCGAGGAGCAGCAGCGCGATCGATTCGTACGTGCACACGAGTTATCTCTCGTCTCAATGACTTGTGCAGCAGTCGAGGACGCTGGCTGAATAATCCGCGACTTGTTTTCTTATTGTTCCCAACTTAATCGTTATCTCCGACATCCGCTGCAAGACGCATTGAACCGTGGGGAACGATTGCTGAATTGTTGCTCATTTATACTGTAGCGCGCACACTTGTGCATATTAACTGGGAAATTTACTTGGAGATTCGTCGGCCGAATAATACGACGTTTCACTTTCGGCAGAGCTATTTTCAGCAAAGTTTTCACGAAGATACAACTCAGTTTTCTCTTATCGAAGCTCCAAATTATTGTTACACCTTGCGTGTTACGTGATGAATTATCTCATAAATTCTTCACAGGCTGACTCTCGTTTACGCAGGTGAACTCACGATAACAGGCACTCACCTGATTTCTGATATCTCTTCATAAATGTTTTCTTCCGTGCCGTAACAGGTTGTATAAGTGTGTCTCTTCAGCGGATCGGATCTGATTTGCTGCGACTGTTGTTGCGGCTGTCGTAGTTGCTGCTGCTGCTGCTGCTGCTGTTGTTGTTGCTGCTGTTGCTGCTGCTGCTGCTGCTGCGAAAGTACTTCTGTCGAGTACGCGGCATGAAAGTGACTGGCGTCAGGCTGATAATAAGCGTACGAGTAATCCAGAAGAGGATGATGTTGGTGAGAACTCGCGATTGGCGATACCACCGGCGACATTGGTTCCAGCAACGTGGTGCACGACCTCTGCGGGAAAAAACAAAGAGCCCCACATAGTCGCAAGAAGATCAATGCTCAAGCGTCGTTCGTAGCGAAGTGTCGCCAAGCATGAGGCGAATTCACGTCGGACGATTGCACTTGCAAGCTCGAGAGCACAATGAGTAGCCGAGGCACGAGTGTGTTATCGACAACGAGACAATTAACGACTTCGTCAGCTCACTCACCTGAGGTGGTGGGTAAGGAGGAGGTGGGGGAAATTCCAGGTTGACTATTCGCGGCGACGGGACGCCCGATGTCATTCCTGGCCCCCCTAAAGACGAAGCCATGGCACATCGTTCGAGAAACTTGGATCAACTATATGACGATGTGTTTACTCCCTGGCCCCATCCATCGGACTCTTCTGCAATAAAGAAAGAAGACAATCGTTATCATGCGCGACTCGGGCCGGCGCGACGTCGGGAACGTTGTTCTCGGATCTTGTCTCCAAAATTACACGCTGTTATTTCGGTCGTGACGCGTTGCCGAAGTGTTACGAAATATTCATCTTCACGAGAACAGCAGCGGAAGTGCCGTTCTGTGTGTTTATCGTTTGGGCGCTGTAGAAAAAGGCTGCGGGAAGGAAGCAGGGTTCGTTAAGAGCGCCAGATAAGCGTGCCCGCAGTATCTGGCCCGAGAAGGATGCAGGTGTGGGCGAGTTCTATTGTGAACGCTCGCGCTGAGTAAAATTCGATTAATCACACACAATGAGGCTCGAGATAGAATAAAGAGGAAATTATAGCAGGAATAAACTTGACAATTCGACAGATCCTGAGGCAGTCGAAATTAGTTAATAACAAGGTTATTACACAGTGATGTAAACGTGTTGTTAATACGACAATGCACTGTAATCCGCATCTTATATGAAATAAAAATCGATTTCTTCGATTTTCAATTGCAAAATTGTCAAATTCTTACGGAAATATTTCGATATATTTCTGAACATTTTCCGGGACATCTTGCGGGAGAGAGAAAGAGAACACGAGAAATCTGTTTTTTGGCAAAAATTTCCTTATTTTTGTAAAAATATTTTGATATTTTCAAAAATTTCCCGAGCTTGAAATTTACATAAATTAAATCTTTGTTCTTAAATTGCTAAAGCAGTTAATCAATACAACAGTACACAGTATTTGTGTTATACACACACATTGCGGAATGTTTACAAATTTCAAAATTTCTATAACTGGAAACTGAAGAAACGAACTTGGCCCTTTCTCTTCCAAGGCAGATGTCTAAACGCGTAATACGTCCATTATTCGCAAAAACAATTTGTTATAAGATCCGAAATTCAACGCGAAATTCAACGCGACAGCTAAATAAGATCCACAGGGCAATCATCTTTACCCTTTTGCAACGCAAGCAATTATAATGGGAGATAAGTGATTAAGAACGCGAAACTGGATGAATAGCACAGTTGAGTATCCGTTTAACTCGAGATATGTAGACTCGACGTGATTCCTTTGCGACACCAACATCTTTTACTTGACTTGAAGAAGCTGAAGCTACATCTTCGGAAAATTAACTTTGCGACGTGAAACTTTCGTATTTTTTGCAGCTTATTCGTTAATTGATATTCATTTTTCTAATACACTCAGAATTATATAAATTTTTTCACAGGATATCGAATGCGTCTCGAAATGTATAAAAAAATTAAGTGTTGAAAATTCCTTCCATATATGTTATATTACAAATTTTCGAATGTATGATATATTACGATTGAACCGTTGATCATTAACCGTCATTTTCATACATTCTCATTTGTGTATCCTTACTCGATCACAGATTGCGTCGATTTCTCTAAAATTAATCAAGATTGGCCAATTTGAAAATGTAGACTTTCGCGTATATCAGGCCAATATATTCATAGATTTTATATTTAAGATCCTAAGTTCATCTACAGATACTGTACGGACCGTTTCATTGGCTATGGAGTATCTGAAGGTGAACTCAAGACGGCTTAAATATAAGACTTGACTATGAATACCGGCCTATGAATACAGAGCCTACCATTGTCTAGCGATAACGGAGGGAACGAGCGAAATTTCAAGCAAAAAAATACACATCGGTCGACTGGTCTCGGTCAATTGATCGCGCCAAGTCGCGATCCACGAGGTATCAAGAGCGCATGTTCACAGGCCTGCTGACAATTAGACAATTAGACAAATTACCTCGTATAGGTGTGAAAGAGAGAGAGAGAAAGAGAGAGACACAACTACACTATACACAGCGACGACACACGCCGTTCCTCCGATCTTACGCGCGTCCAAATATTTTCTCTCTCCGGCGGCGAGCGCGGTCCGTCCTATCCTCCGGAATCGCTGAGAAGATACAGACACAGAGAAAGGTCTTGCTTGATTACCAGCGCGCGCGAGTTCGCTGCGAAGTGGCCGGCCGGGCCACACACGAGCCACAGGAACGATTCGTTTGCGCCTCGTGCTTAGATAGTTTCGCGTTCGCTCATTGTTGTATGTGAGCAAGCACGCCCCCTTGAGAAGCCAGTCGCGGCCGGTCGACCGGTCGACCGAGAAAAGCCTGTGGAGAGCAAGAGAGAGAGAAAGAGAGAAAGAGAGAAAGGAGAAGAGGAGAAAGAGGGGGCGGAGGGAGGCAAAGAGAAGGGACGAGATCGTAGGGAGGAGAGACAGAAAGAGAGAGGAGAGAGAGAGGGGGGAGGGTGAGGGCGAAGGCGACGACGACGACGACACAAAACCTCCCGAATGCTACGACCGACGCTGGGATCGTGCGATTCACGCGATCACAATAGACACGTTTGTTTCAGCCGCACCTTCGCGCTCAGGTCGCGCTCGCTCTTCCACCCTCGAGCGGCCACACGCGCGTCTGCTTCACTTGAGAGGCAAAAAGCGCCGGGGAATGCAAAACAAACGGATGCAACATTATATCACTGCGCACACATTCTGTATCCACGGTGAACGCACTCGCGCACGCGTGTGTGTTGTGTTATATCTCCGATCTATGGGATTCCGAATGATCAAAAAATTCTGATGGCTATCTCGGTCGGTAAACGACATTGATGTGCGGTCGACGGGATAACGAGAGAAACAAAAGAAATTGAAAGAGAAAACGTTATGTTCGTGCGGTCAGCGACAAAGCGATCGCGAGATCCTCCGGTCGATGGGATTCACGGCGCACGCACACTCGCGGGACCACGAAAACGCGCTCGCTTTCGAAAACGTCCACTCTTCGCGTGAGGCATGCACAACAAAAGCGTCCCGCTACGAACCCGTGAGGCTGCCGCCGGTCTTCGGACTCGACTAGATTCCTCTCCTACCAATCCGTAGTACCGGTCCCGTGCTGACCCTCTCGGAGTTGACAATGTATGAGTGCGAGTATACAGACATACTAGAGAGAGAGCGCGACGATACCGTGCTCCTTTAGGTGCGCGCGTGATTACTTCTTAGATGGCGCCACGACGACTCAGCGAGTGCTGCTCCGACTCGCGAGTCTGTTCTTTTTAGCTGCGTCTTCTGCACCTGTTGCGGCTCTTCCAATTGTCTCTCGACGAACTTCAGTCATCTCTCGTAATTCGAGCTCTCGCTATTCAAATTTTCGATAAGCTTCTTTCTTACTTCTCTTACTTCTCAAGAATGCTGTTCTTATTATCGTCTAATGCGCGCCAACACCGCTTCTACTTTGTCAAACATGTTAATCCAATTTTTAACTCATCTCTGTCTTAAGTCTTTTTCAGTTTCGAATGATGCCGCACACAAACGGAAAAAAATTTATAGATTAACATTCAGTTGCTCAATATGGAAGTTTCCGACTAAAGTCTATTAATGATGACGTTATTGCGTTTCAGACGCAATCGGGCTATTATCACTCGGACGATAAGAAGAAATTTAATAATTAATCAGGTTTCTTATCTCAGTGATACGGAATCCTCACCGTGCTCGTGCGTTATTTATAGTCGAGCATTCAGAACTACATCTTCGCTCTACAGCGAGAACATACAGATTATTTGGAAGGATAATGTTGGAAAATGTGGACGTGGATCGCGCGTGGCGACGATACGCCTTGTATAAGCAGCCACCAAAGGAGATACTACGACCATTCTCATTGCCGGAAAAGACTTTGACGGGTCCCGGTCCCAGCAACTGTTCGGATCGAGTTCTCGATGTTCTCAGTCGACAAGTGCTTGGTCACCTTCACCCCGAGATATGCCAGGTATTTCCGGAGCTCGCTTTGTGGTTTTTCGATAATCAAATATTACAAATATCATTCTATAATTAGCGGCGTTAAGAAAAGAATATATCTGCACGCTCCGTTCCTTCTCTAACAATTTTGTGCAGACAAGAGAAATATATATTGCTGCGCGCAGTATTTCCACTTGGAATATATCGTCTTTTCGTCTTATCAATGCAGCAAATAAAATACTTGTTAATGATATTTTCATCAGATGATTCTTGAAATAGATAGAATATATATGCCAGTATTTCTTTGAAACTGGTGAATATATTATACTTACAAGCTTATTAATAATCTCACAACGATTCACACAAATCAGTCGATCGATTTAAAGTAGCAAAGGTTTCTTTTCGCAGTTGATGAATGAAATCAAAGCGGGGCTACAGTATGCGTTTCAAACTAGGAATAGACTCACTCTGGCATTGAGCACATCCGGACATGGCGGGATGGAGGCTTGCTTGGGAAATTTGCTCGAATGCAACGATACCGTGCTGATTGCTAAATGCGGCATTTGGGGAGAACGAGCGGCGGATATGGCTGATCGTATTGGCGCGAAGGTACGAAGCTATGAAAGAAGCTGTGGGATGATTATCGAAGTTTTACGAGTTGTTTCATGAAAAAAAACAGAGAAATCGCGTAATACGAGAGTAACTCACTCGTTTTCCTTTCTTTGAACATTGACATTTCAGGTAGAATTTCTGGAGACCAAACACGGCATGGCTTTCGAACTGAACGACTTGGAGGTGGCTTTGAAGAAATATCGACCAGCAGTTGTGTTTGTTACTCATGCAGAATCGTCGACGGGTATGAAGCAACCTCTGGAAGGTGTTGGGGAACTCGTTCACAAGTAATACATACTTTAAAATATACATAGAGAAAATGTTGTAGTACAAATTATGTCAAATGTTGTAGTACAAATTATATTTCTTTTCACGATGTTTTTTATAAAGTTGAATTATGCTGAAATTGTAGTGTAAATTACTATAGAAATTGTAAATTTAGCAATCTATCTGGTACTCGATATAAAAAAGCATTCAATTACAATAATTTTGCAGTAAAAAGTCAAACGTATATAACATTTTTTAACAAATATATAGTAATTTTAGTATGTGGTCTGAGACTACGAAAATTTTGTTACATTTTTTACTGCAATATTTTCTCCATATAACTGAAAGATAAAATTTTTCTTTCGTTTATTATCAATAAACAGCTACGATGCTTTGCTGATTGTCGACACTGTGGCGTCACTGGGTGGAGAACCGTTTTTCATGGACGCCTGGCAAGTGGACGCGACTTACACTGGTAGCCAAAAAGTCCTCGGCGCTCCTCCAGGAATAACGCCTGTTTCCTTCAGCCCGCGCGCAGAGTGCGTATAATAAAGCGTCGAATGATCCCACGAGTGGGTCTTTATCCTTTGGAACAATCGTAACGCGCAGTTACTACTGAGAATGCCGCGACCAAGGATGGGCTATTACATATATGTACAGAATGTCAATCGAATTCGTGAGTCATCATTGCGGTCTCTCAGAGGTGGTCACCTATTCGGTTCCCAGGTGAATCATATATATATCCGTCTAAAGCTCAGAGAGAATTCTTGAACGATGACATTTGCTACTTTGTTGGTCGTTCCAGAATCGAAGAGCTTCTCTTCGAATTATTTCTCCTATCAGATTCATATCCTAAAAGAAAAGGATATCATATGTTACGGGAGCTACAGAGAATTTCATAATACACAATTCCCACTTCTTAACTATATGGACTTTAGCCTGTTTGAGCGGGAATAAGAGTTTCACATATTAATTATTAATTCAAAATTTTAGTAATGATCAACTCCGGGTAGTAGAAACTTCTAAAAAATAACCTATTTTCATCAGACTTCTTTTAAGCAACTTTTAGATATTTTTAAGCTTCTTTTAGAAGTTTCTGCTATCTGAGACTGAACATTCAGTACATTTGTTTTTCTGAAATATCTCTATTCTCACCACAGCTTGCACATTGCAATTTTTATTGATCACACTTTCTTCTCAGTCTAAGCATCCTATGTAGAAGTATGTGATGGTTGAGTATCACATTGTGTCGTGTCGCAGGAGTAAGTTATTCCGGCGAAAGACGAAGCCATCTGCTTTTTACTGGGACATGAGAATACTCGGGGATTATTGGGACTGCTTCGGCAGACAACGCGTGTATCATCACACAATAAGTGCCACGCTGATATACGGCTTGAGGATGGCCCTGACACAGCTTGCCGAGGAAGGACTGTCCGCTTCTTGGACCAGACACGCGGCGGCCGCCGCTAGACTTAAACAGGGCCTTCGATCACGCGGTCTGCAATGTTACGTCGAAAATCCGCGCTATCAATTGTCGACTATTATTTCGATAAAGTTACCAATCGGCATCGATGACAAGATCATAGCAGCGCGAGCTATGGAACGGTGAGTTCTTCCCTCAACAGTTGTTCTTTTTTCTTCCTGTGCTTTTGAAATTGTCGTGCTTGCTTATAATCTTGGATTTCTTTCCAGGTTTAAAGTCGAAATTAGCGGTGGTCTGGGACCAACAGTTGGTAAGATCCTGCGTGTCGGATTGATGGGAATCAACGCGCAATCTCATGTCGTCGATCTTGTGCTTCGCGCCCTCGACGAAGGACTGAAACATGCCGTTATAGCGAAAATATAGAAGATTCACTATTGCAATCTTATTATCGATAATTGGAACGCATCGAAGTAGAATGTGGTTACAATTATTATAGATTTAGAACATTGTAGGGACAATACTATTTTACTGCTCACAGACACACACACACATACACACAATAATAATCGTAATAATAATAACAATTTTTTAATTAATAAATTGTTTTGGCACAGTACAGAATAGCATCGATTCCATTCTCTACAGAAACTTTCAAAGTGCGCGTGTCACATGCTTCTCTCAGCGAAGGGGGTTTTCATGTAGAAATACAAAAGATTTATTTAAAATCATGGTATCGTGTGTATATACAAGATCCGAAAATTTGTACGAAGTCACGGTATACAGATAAATTAGATCAAATTAAACAAAAAATTTCTCTATGTTGCAAACAACCACGTAAAATTTTAAGTTATTAATTAAGAAAGATTGTTGAGTGATTGTGCGCAATGCGATATATGAGTTATGATGATGACGCTTGTGTACTTGCAGATTTAATTAAACTGAGGAAAAGAGTCCTCTACCATTTTACAAATAACACATAGATTTTGGAATTATAATTAAAAAAAACTACGTGTTATTTGTGCAATAGTAGAGGGCTTTTTTGTTCAGTTTGACCCAATCTACAAGTATAACGCGCGATTATTTAGCAATTTTTTTCAATTAATAACTCAAGATTTTATGTGAT
The DNA here is from genome assembly GCF_010583005.1 of Odontomachus brunneus. Lineage (NCBI taxonomy): Eukaryota > Metazoa > Arthropoda > Insecta > Hymenoptera > Formicidae > Odontomachus > Odontomachus brunneus. The sequence goes on from NW_022639476.1 coordinate 2,429,726, forward strand.
TGTTCGTAAAATGGTACAGAATTTTCGTGTTTAGTAAATTGTGTTTAGACTTAAACTATCTGTATATCAGGACTTCGTATCGAATTATCGGACACCGTGTATATGTATATACGATGTCGCATTACCGCACCGCAACAGAACACTTTTTTCAAACTTGTGATTATCGCGACAAAATATTTTAGCGTAACGCAATAGAATGTAATTTGTTCCATGAAATATCTCTAGCAACGTTCGCTTTTCGCCGCGCGTTTTTCTCTTTTACTATTTTATTAATTGATCACTAAGCTCTCTCCCTCGCTCGCTCTCTCTTTTTCTCTCTAGATAACGACGACTCTTCCTTTCATGCGATGCAAAGTTACGTATACACTGCTCATCTCTTTACATTTTTTTTTTTTATGTTAACTGCCCCGGTAAATTTTATCAAATATAGACACTAAGCTCCACACATATCCCTGGAGCCCTCGAATTTCTATTCAAGTGTACATATATAAGCGTTACGGAGACCGCACCGATAATCGGTATAATACGCATGTAGTACGCCGATAAACCTTACTAAATAAAAGAGCATATATACATGAAGCATGTCAGAATAAGAGCATGCTGCTTAATTAAATAGTTAATATTAACTCGTCTGTCTAAATAAGACCGATCACTTATACATGCGGATGACTTTAAATAATCATGACGATAATAATAATCGACAGTAAACAATAACATGCGCGGGGATTTAGAATGGCACTGAAAGCACGCACGCACGCAACCTATGATTCAATGTCACCGAAGGTGAAATGACCGAAGACGAGCTTAGGACACCTCAAATCTCTTGTCGAAGTATTTCGAGCTCATGCATTCGGTCATTTGATCTTTAGTGATCTTGAGCCATGGATCTTCATATTCACCATAAAAAGGGCTACAAACGTAAATGTTTAAGAAGCTATGATTCAATGTGAAAAATTCAGATTGACCTTCATGTGGTTTTCACCCATGATGAAACTATTACCGCTATATAACGTAGTCCTCGAAACCGTAAGATTCTCTAGTTCTGTTTCCCTTTCTGTTATTTAAAATAGCAAAAACATTTCACAAGTATAGACAGAGTTAGCGTCTCACTTGATATACAGGGTGAAAAATAAAATTAATTCGCGCGGACCATGTACGATAATTCTTATGAAAATTTCAGTCAAGAAGTTTTGAGTCATCTTTTCCGCGAAGCTTAGTAAAATATTAACTCTAATCGGACTCCAGCGAACACACGCCGCTGAAATATCGTAGTTTTGGGAACACCCTGTATATGCGTAATATATAAATATTACACTACAATAATTAATGTAAGTGTTGCTAGGATAAGATCGATTTCGACCGCTTAATCATACACGTGTATATACAAATCATTCACATACTCAACGCTAACATCACTGACTACGATGCATATTCATACGATAAGGCACTTATGGGGTACACGGAGAATCAACTCCTTCATATAAAACACATTATGTCGAATAAGATAATGTTAAGGCATATATGTCGCCTGACATGTTCCGTAAATATCTTTATTCTAAATTAAACGCTATTTCCAAGTTGAAGGTTTGAAAAGAGAGAGGTGGAGGTATCGACAGCTGTGCAAGTTCCTTCGCCAGTCAGCAGTCCTTGAGTTTCTGTTATTACTATTATTGTTATTTGGATTATATACTATCATTGTCTCGGGGATACTGCCCGATAAATTGCCGATGAAGTTTACAAAATTCAGAGTGGTGATATGTGAGACGGAGGATTACAATATATAAAATTGAGAAACAGCCGGGGGTTAGCTTATTGTCAAGTTTCGCTTTCGTATACTCCTAAAACTTACAACAGAATAGTGATACATGTGTATGCGTATATAAACGAGAAATATAATTAGGTAAGTATATGGCAAATCTCCTGTACCAGCTTCTACAAATTTCACCGAGTCATTATAGGTGATGAGCTTCGATAATTTTGATCACTTCAGAAAGTGAGTTACAAATTCATCAAGAGATCTCAATGATACACGATTTCGTATCGACCGACGTTATTGCGTAGCCGATTATTATCGAGTTATCAGAGAAACATAGAAAATTATTTCACTTGTCGAGGCTCTCGAACAGTCCGATCGAAGAAAGATATGTATATTCCTAATAATAAATACAACTTAAATATTATAAGAACATAGCTACCGATAACGATTATTATTGCTGCTTATTCGGACGTAGAATAATAACGTTGCTATATTTCTCGTTGAAGGGGTCACGCAGATATTACGCGTAGAGAACGTAAATATAACTCTTACCAACGAAAATTTAGATTAACTGTAACAATCGCTATATGGGATAATAAAAGTGACGTAGCAATAGCGATATGCAATAATACCAATTATATAACGACACTAATCGTACTAGAGATCTAGTAGAGCAGTTATAATACTATTAATACAAATGAGATAGTGAAAATAAAATAATAATCATAATAAGTTGAAAGTTATTAGTAAACATTAGCAATCGTGCGTAATAACTGATATCGCCTTCGGAGGTTCTTCAGTCTTCTTTGGTTGCTGGGTAACTCGAAGAGATTAGTGGTTATAGTAGGGCACTGTGATACCGCCACGACTAAAAACTCGTTTCCTCCCGAGTTTTCACCCTTCGTTTTCGCATTGGCATTCCGTTACCGTAACGTATGTCACTAATCGCGAAGAGAGTAGAAGGGCGCTCGGTTTCCGTTCCGTTTGTCCGTTGATGAGGATCAATTGACTAATAAGCGTCTGGCTGCGGGTGCTGGAGCCCCTCTTTTCTCGCTCTCTTTCTCTCTCCTCTCTCTCTTTCTCTGTCTAAGAGCGAACGACCGAGCGGTCGTGGAGGATAAGAATAGCATCAGATGATGTACCGTCCACGTCCTTCCTCTTATTACACTAGCGTTCTCTCAGCTTCCTGTACGCACATGCGCACGCGTAAGCGTTCGCTGACTTTTGCCGACAACGAACTTTGAGCAACGAACGCAATCCAACTGTCGTTAAAATTACTAATCTCGTCATCGAACACTCTCCAAGTGCTCTCGTGTTATTCCTCTTCGTTCAGTGAAATGCGACAAACGCGTCTCGCGTCGAGCTGACCTCGCCGTGGATTCTTCTTCTCGCCTCTCGTTCATCTTCTTGACTCTTCCGCTATGAAAACGCCACTGTGACCGCCCGCAAATCTGCGTACAAACGGTCATTTATAACGGAACACGCGCAAACAGATAGTCGGCTGCTAAGCTATTACATTATTGCATAAGGACAACACTTGGGTTTATTCTGTTACCATAACGACGAAAACAAAATTGTCATGAGACAGGTTTGTCTGATTGTTATATACGGCGACAAAACGACAGCGCAAACTCTAGGTCTGTGATTTGCTGTGGCTGCACTAAG
>NW_022639476.1:2435170-2458128 GCF_010583005.1 Odontomachus brunneus
AAAGAGAGAGAGAGAGAGAGAGAGGGAGAGAGAGAGAGAGAGAGAGAGAGAGAGAGAGAGAGAGAGAGAGAGAGAGAAGGTGCGAGTAAGAAAAAAGATTGTCGGGCGAACCGATGCAACGAGGCTCGTTGGAATACAAAATCCGTTTCTCGTCATTGAGACGATTATTTTTTGCACCGTCTCGTGACGTCGCGACGCGACGCGACGCGACGCAAGGCAGCCCGAGGCCGCGGCGTTCCATTTTCATCGTAATGGATGGATCCTATAATGGTCGGGCCAGGTTGACGAGTCCGATTAAAGGTCTTTCTCCTTAAAGGTTTCTCGACGTGCCCGTGACTGGATATCGCAAGAAGGCTGCGATAATCGTCTTTTAATGAATGAATGAACAATAAAAAAAGATAAAGCGAGTCCTAGACTTTCTCACAACAAGGCGCACACCGCTTCGTTTACGTCGTTCCGTATAACCAGAGTTCGATCAAAAGTTCGGATCAGGTGTGTCTGTAATAAAAAAAGCCGCGAAATAACGTTTTCTGAAGAGTAACATTACTTTTCAACGTTTCACGTATGACTGTCTTACACATACAGACCGCAGTCGGCTCTTTGAACATCTGGTTGCGATATAAAAAATGCATTAACAAAGCAGAGTTGTGTCATACGCAAGAGATACCAAGTATACGTTCATCACTTCGAAACTGTTTGCAATGCTCTTTTGAGAGAAAAGCAAGATTAAACGTCAGATATAATTTCGACGAGTTTAATTTCTGACGTTATCTGGAAGAACCTTGCATCAAGCGTCGCGTTTTCCTTATTTGCTAGTAAAAGGATCACTATGCGGATGCATGCGATGCCTAAAATACGAATTTAGCGAAATCACTCTGGTGGTGTCCATATCACGGGGAAAAAAAGTTATTTCAGACAGTAAGAACCTATGTGTGGTAGTTGAATCTCGTTTGCAGCATATGTATATCTAAAAGCATAGCTGCTAGTAGACACACACTTAGCTGTGAAACCGATGTAGTAGCAACAGTGGCAACAGTTCGGTTACAGTAGCGAATTGTTAGTAACAAATAATTTTCAGCAAGCCACCACTAACTGTGATTAATCTTCCTTTTTTCCCGTGATCCCTGTTCGAGAACGTCGCGACCGAATTCTTACCTTGCAGCGGCACTTGACGCACTTCATCTCGCCGTGTGAGTGCACTCGAGGATGCCATTCCATGCCATTCTCGTAGGGCCCGCCGACGGGATACTTGCAGCCTCCGGAAGCGAGTATCTCTTCCGCGGTGCGCCGTGTGGACGGTAAGGCCTGATCCCTCGGTAAGCGTGCGGTGTCGTTTATAGCGGCGGCCACGTTGCGAGGTGTCGTTGCCGGGCATTGCCTGCAACAGGCCTTCTTCTCCGGTCTGACGGCGAGCTTCTCGTCGCACTCGAGCGGCGGGCACTGCACCCGCGGGCATTTTACTTCCAACGTGACAGCCTGCGAGACAAATGGATTTCCGATGTAAATTCCGCGACGCGAGAGGTGGTGACTTCGACTTCTTATATTGCGCCGTGCACCTCGCGTGCGCGCGCGGCGCACACACCATCACATATTGTCGCTCTTATTTACCTCACACTACTGTGTACTGTATCTATGCTCCGCGAGAAAAGAAACCAATGTCCACTCTTTTAGTTCTTTCGGTTCCCGTTACGGTCCCCGGAGCCATGGAATTCGTAAACGTACAAAACGACGTGCGCGCTCCGCGCTGACGTGTGAATGATATTTCAGCGGTCGAATAACTATTAATTATATGTAATATACTTGTATATATTCGCATAATTCGACTGATTTTTCGAGATCATTTGAACAATCTATCAAACGTTTACACATAGATCTTGATATTCTTATTGTTAGAAACTGAAGGAGTGAATATTGGATCGCTTCCTTTTCAGAGGAATATGTCGTTCATAAGCAGTCTGCGAGATAAAAGAAACAAGGAAACACTTACATCGCAAGTGCAGACCGCGCAGGTGTCGAATCCCACCGGTGGTAAATACGGATGCCAGGACGATCCTGCTAAATGATATTGTCCAGCCAGCGTGCAACCTTTCATAGTGTTGCTCTTGACCGTGGTGTTATTCGCCACAGTTATCGCTAGAGATATTATTAAATACCAAAATGAAACGACAAGTTCATTCATCGAGGGCTTTCAAAAGAATTTTAAGTGATCAAAATTTCCAAAATTAAAACTGTTTCATAAAATTCTTATTAAACACTTTATTATCAAATAATTCTATTTTTTTCATTAAATGGATTAAGCAAATATGAAGGACGGAAAAAAAGTATGAAATAATGTCCTCACCTACACATATCGAGCAACAATGGCCAGCTACCGATTGTTTGACCTGCTTCCCTGATGTGCAGGAGAGTGCCGGGCAAGGCACCGAGTCACATTGTGGTAAACCGCGATGACAATGGCACATGGAACAAGAATCTGTGTTCGACGTCCACTGCGTGCCTTCTTCATAAAACCTGGTCTCATGGAAGCACGCGCCGGTTTCGAAATCCGACTTGGACGGCTGCAAATTGTACGCCACTACGGAGGCGACGTCATTGTCGGCGTAGTGGGGCAGGCAGCTGAACGGCGCCCTGGCCTTGAAAGGAGCCTTGAGGATGTGACCAGCCTGCTTTTCCGTCACCTCGAGGAAACCGATGCCCGACTCGATCCTGTAAAGTTCCATCGACGACAGCCCCGTAACGGAACCCTCCAACGAGTACCCGGTGAATTCCTCGAGGAGTCTCCTGGCGACGGGAGCACCCTGCGCCAATCGCGGCATTGTCTCCAAGTACAGCCGGAACGTCCTTGGCTCCTGGGAGCTGGACGAGAAACCAGCCAGCTCTAGCTCGTAGTGCAAGGAACAGTCCAAGTCCACCGCGGTCCAAATCAGGCCGACCGGCCCGGAATGAGTCGGTTCTCGATTCAATCTCCGCAGTAACACCGGAGCGGCGGTGTCTCTGGCGTCGGCCACGGGTCTCTCCAACAGTCTACCGCGCAGCATGGAGCCAAGATGGCTCGCGGCCACAACGGAGAGCTCTCCTTTAAAGAGCGGCTCCAAGAGTCTCGGTCCGGGCCGATCCAGGGAACCGTTCGCAAAGCCGCCGACCAACGAAGGCGTCAGATCCTCGAGTTCCATCCTGCGTTTCCCTCCTTCGTCCACCAAGGTCACCAGAGGGCTCTCTTCTTCGAGGCCTATTAACTGAACTCCGTAGCGTAGCGCTCCGATGCGATCCAAGTAGGCCCAAGCCAGTCCGGACGCCACGGATGGCGTTTCCGACAGCAGCAGTGTCTGATACATGTCGCAGGTTGCACGCGGGCCAACTGTGCCGACTAGACGAAGAGCCTGCGGATCTTTCCGGGACATAATACTGATCGACAACTTGCCTCTGGTTAAGAGACGAAGGTCGGCGCCGGAAAGCGCGCTGCGCACCTCGCCGAAGTTGAGTTCGTTCGACGGTTTTTTCACGACCATCTCCTCGCGGAGGACCACATAATCCTTCTCCTGATGTTCTAACTGGACGATCAACGGCACTTCCGCCACGTCATTCGGCAGAAAGAGACCATTGAACACAAGGGAGACGTGGATCGAAGGCGCCGAGATAGACGAAGCGGACACAATAGCTGTGGCTCCCGCGCCGGACATCAAGGACCGATCGACGCCCATCGTCGGCTCTAGCAGAGAGGAGTATTGCTCAGTCGACAAAGCGCGGTACCGCGACAACTGACCGGTTAAGCTCGCCGAAGGCTCCCAGAGGAAGGACACGTGGAGCCGTTCCTCGCGAAGCAATTTACGATAGTCGCGCGGCACGCGCCTCCACACACCGCAGAGCTTGCCGGTGACGTTTTGGTAAACGCCGCCGACCGGATCGATGGCCTGCTCCTCGAGTATGCTGCCGGATCCATCGACGAACTGTATGCTACGTGGTCGGGGCGTCGACGCGGACAGGTAGAACGAGTAATAGAGGTTCTTGCGGTGGAAGGTGAAACGACCGGTCGCCAGGTAGTTGTAGGCGCTGTTGTACACCGACGTCGGGTTCGGATCGTCGCAACGCACCGACTGCGACGTCCTGCCGGTCAAGAGAGTGCCGAAATCTGCAACGCGAAAACCATGCGGTTGAGAGATATAATATTATACTGTGTCGACTGCGTTTCGACTTGGACATCGTCGCGAAATTGACCGGATTATTAAGCGTTTCTCAAGCGCATAAGTCAATGTATCGAGGATGTTTTAAGGAAATCTCTTACGTTTCAGATTTCGCTCTTCCTCCTCTGAAGACAACTGCACTGGCAGATCTTGCACAATGTCTGTACCTGAAACAGAATGTTTGATTCATCGTAAGTATTATGCAAGAAGGTAAAAACGCAAGGTAAAAGTACCAAATCCTGGACATTCTGTTTCTGTTACCTGATCGATTATCAACATTGAGCAATTTTTGCAATCGACTCTCTTGTTAGAGTTATTTGACAAGTGAAAAAAAAAGTAAAATAAATGTACCAATGCTTATATATGTGCTTAATTTTGGATATTTTTGCCATTGTGTGTTTTGATCTTTAAATACAAATATTAAAATTTTCACAGCATAAAATATATGCACACATATATATTAAATATTATATCTTATGTTGAAAGTTCCAATATACATATTTAATTACTAAAACAATAATAATGTTCAGGATCAGAATTGTTTGAGAATTGATACTTTTTTCATCTATATACTAGTATCAAAGAGTCGGTTACCAAAGTTATTCAATGTTAATAGTCGATCAGATAGTAGAAATTTCTGAAAGACGTCACATATAGATGTCCTATTTTCTCATATATTTACAGCCCTCTTTTACCGCCTTTAAGACGACTTGTAGGAGTTTCTGCTACTTGAGCGGCATAAAGCGCCTTGATAAATATTACAGTAGCCGATACGACTTTCGAGTACACCCCGGCGAAGAAAGGGGCCGAATGAAGAAGGAGGAGAGGAGACTCTAAAATCGTAATTTAGCTGCAGCAATCGAAGATCCGCAACTACATTACGAGAAGAAAGCGGAGTCCTTCGTGCTGCACGTCGCGCGCGCGCGAGTCGTCGTTGTATTCGGCTATCCGAGACGGGCAGCACCGCGACGCGCGTCTCTCCTCCGAGACAGGCATTATAATAAAAAGAAGCAGTCAATCGCCAATCGCCGATCGTCGATCCCCATTGAGCCGACTCAGCTACGGCATGTGGCACGGCACAGACCATAAAGAATGTCCGCGCGCGGTAGGAAAAGAGTCGGCTGGCGCCAACCACCGCTACTTTGAATGCTACTTTCATGGCGCATGCCGCGCCGGTTCAACGCCGCGCGGAGACGTTAATTGCCACATACGCGAAACGCACATAGCACGTCTCGAGACGGCTCGGCCAGTCGCACCGGCTAAACCGTTTCCGCCTAACCTCAACGAGTCCGCCGTGCAGTCGAAGCGACCGATAGCGTGGCCTGTCGGAAACGTTAATTGATCATTAGATACAAATGTCGATAATACGATTAATTGCAGGGAATTATCGCAGCGCGCTTATTTTCATACTCACGAGACGCGAATCCGGTGGACATACGTTATGGAGCAAGCAATGGAGTACCGGAATTTGACAAGTGGGACAGCGTATCGAAAAGTCACAATCCCGGAAACCGAATGCCGGGACAATACTGCGAAATATTGTTTTCCCAAAATACCAAGAGCATGCCATCCTTATTCTGAAAAGTCACAATCCCGAAAACAGAGTGCAAGGTAGTGTTGTTAGACGAGTCTCCTTTTCGCGTGTTGAATGTAACGTGAAGGTGGCATCAGTAGAGTACGTAATTTAATTGTTTAAAAGTGCTGTATGTGGCGCCAATTTGGATATTCCTAAAGAGTTGTTTACAAATTTTCGAAGAATTGATAAGAATCTATTTATTTATTCTTCAGTGACATCTGAGAATTCTTCTGTTGGATAAGACAGGTGGACAAAAAAGTGTTGATTTTTCGAAACTACGCATGTCCATCGCGAATTTCCACAACGCGTGGTTCTTCGCGATCACAAGTATCATTGGAAGTGTTCGAAATACGCGCGCTGTAAAAATGGCGGTGAAAAACGTCGGCACTAGCGGTCTCTGCCGTCGAGCCTGTGGGTCTGTTCTTTTTAGCTGAACTAAGTCGCACTTTTTGCCTCCAAAAAGAGACAAGAGTATAGCGTAGCGAAGGGAAAGGGAACGAAGTTGCAGTGCGGCATTAGTTCAAGTTAAAAGAACAGGTCTTATGTGTTGGTAGCTTACGTTTTTACAACAACTGTTGTTGGTGTTACCGAAAGCTGTTACCTTGGCTGACGTCGTTTCAACGAAGGACGATCGTTATTCAGGATTAAGGATTTACTGAGAAGGGGAAAAGAGATCTAAATGCCAGCTAACCCCGCTGGCTATTGAGGCCGAGCGACACAACGAGCGATTCATAAAGGTATCGAGCCGTTTCGATCGGTTCTTTTGAATAACCTTTTGAATAACCTGACACTCTCCGATTCGTCCCCTCTCTCTACTTCTCTCTTCGGATTACACGCTTGGTAATATCTAATTTCGTCGTGCGGGGTTCGGCATTTACGTGCAAATTGTAATCTATGTGCACGCGTAGACAATGTAAACTGTGTATAAGATGCCGTCCGTGTAAACAACGAGTGATCTATGGATATCGTTCAAAGAACGCATTACCCCACACAGCACAAGATTTAAAAGATATCCCAAAGATATCCAGAGAATTGTTAAATGTCCGCATAAGTCCTCAGAATATCCTAAAAATATTCCGAGGACTTCTAAATGTCCACACAAGTCCCCAAAATATCCCTTCAAGATTTTGTGCTATGAGGAACGGCTTGCTAAAAAATTAATTAAGAAAATTGCACATTTTTTAACTCTTAAAATTCTGATGTAAATGTATGAATGTTATTTCGCAAATAAGAGTTAGAGTTTATTTCTCATTCACATATTTCTCTGGTCGTATTCTCACTTAAAGAGAATTAAATCTACCGATTTGTCACGTGATAAAATAAAAAGCAATTTTAAGCAATTTCTTTCAAACATTATTACATTTGTATAATTAATACTCAAACAATTACGATAACCGTCTCATGATTTAATTACTCTTTTTTGTATATTTTAATATAATCTGCAGTGTTCTACATCACTTGCATTGTCTGTACGTGACAAAATGCGCAGATAATATGCGTAAAACGTGATCTCGAAATCTACGGCACGAATCTTGGTCGTCGTGTCTACTAGCTCCGCAATAGGACGATTCTCAAACTTTGTAACGCCGATGGCGCCGGCATGGTGTGCGTCGCGTTACGCAGCTTTTTTACCATATATTATACCTGCACAACGGCAACGCAACGACACTGTGTCGTGACAAGTTACAGAATCGGCCTGCAGAGAGCGAAGCTTGATTTTTCGTGGTGGCGCGGCCGACGCGGGATCGACGAGAACCAATGAAAATCGATGCGACGGGCCAATCGACGAGCCAGGGGTCGCAATATGTTTCCCGGCGGGACGTGAAAGGAAGGCGCTACTAATTGCGGTCGGTTTCACCTTTCATCAGCAGGGGCCAACGAGCCCTATCAGACGGCGACAACTACTAATACTACGACAACGGTGACGACGAGGAGGAGGAGAGCGACGGCGGCAGCGGCGGCGGCGGCGATGATTATTATGGCGACGTAAGCGAAATGCTCGACGAGGAGGTAAGGAGTAGAGGAATTCGACGTTGCAGAAAAAGACGTCAAGTCGACGCGCGAGCGTTTTATCGGGACGCATGAAGACGCGAATGTACGTAGGGCAGCGGGTCGATCAAAAATCATTCGCTCCTCCACGCCTTCGTCTTCACTGTCGCCTCTCGGCCCGTTCGGACGGCGAATCGCGACGGAATCTCGAGTCGCCTTCGTGAACCGGCGATGTGCGCGCGCTTTATCAAAAGTGTCATATTAACCTAATTGATAATACGTGTACGTTTCGCCTCGCCATAGCCAATTGCTGCGCGACATGGACGCGATCGTAAAAAGTGGTAACGAAGCGCGTCTCGATTTATTTGGCCGCTCCGGGCAACGTTGACAAGAGGGAGAGAGGCAGAGAGAGAGAGAGAGAGAGAGAGAGAGAGAGAGAGAGAGAGAGAGAAAGAAAGAGAGCGCGCGCGATTACGATTTATAAACGATTCGTGCATGAGAACTGCTCGCTGCTTCTCCCGCGCTGTTCTCTCTCTCTCTCTCTCGCCGTTCGATCTCGTTTTCCTCCGCCATTTACCTTCCCCGCCATCTCGCCTATTCTTATTCCCGGGCGCGTTATGCCTGATCATTACGTATGCTAATATTTACATTTAGATTGCACGACTTAATCGAAGTGACGCCATGCGGTAATATAACCGGCGCCATGGCGTTAAACCGTGGCGTCCGTCCTCACCGTCTCTCGCTCCGCTCTCCTCTCACCCGCGATTACTCTCGAGTTCCCTCTCGAGAGCGTGATCGGCCAACCTTCTGACCATGTCACCCCTCTTTCTCTTTTTTTTTTTATATCCGCCGATCTCCCTTTTCTCCCGCTGTTTGTCCCGGTCTTTGTGCACTCTGGGCGAATTGTCTCGTCCGACCTTCCCTCTCGTTTCTCCCTCATCCGAGTCCCTCTCGCGTGTAATCCTTTTATTCTCCAGTTATCCTTATCGAAAATACATGAGCGAGTGCAGTGACCGAGCGCGCGACGGTGAAAGATCGTTCGTGGCGTGTGTATACAGTCGGGGACTAAGAGATAGTTTTTGGGGTGAGTTTATGAATTCCTCATCTTGTCCAATGGGAGAATACTCTCGTTGGATAAGGACGAGTTCACAAACTCACTCCACGAATTACGGGTAACCGTTTAGTAACTCGACTGTATACAGAAGAACAATTCTATCAGTATAACTGAATTTTCCGTTGTCTGCTGAGAATAAGGATGAGGGTAGAAAGGTCGATTGTAGAAACAGGCAGATTCCTGCAGGAGAATTTCTTAGTCGACCTTCTGACTATGTCACCCGTCTTTCTCTTTTTTTTTTTTATATCCGTCGATCTCCCTTTTCTCCCGTTGTTTGTCCCGGTCTTTGTACGTTTCCAGTTATTGCAATCAAGTTTCGAAACAACTGAATGTTTAGACAAAAGTTTAGACGACCATTGAAACATTCACTATATTTCTAATGAAATTGACTACGTTCCTTGATACGATAGACCTTGCTGACTATTCCTGGACCAGTCTATTCCTGGACTATTAAAAACATCGAGTAAAATCGACAAGAACTTATATAAGGAAAAAAGAAAATACTGTAATATTCTCTTCGTGTAGGAACAGGAAAATCCTTGTAGGAGTTTTCTGTCGAGTCAATCGTTCTCAGTTATTGCAACCAAGTTTTAACACAGCTGAACGCTCAGGCAAATGTTTTCGGTTGCGGTAACAGAGATATCGTTTCACGTCGTTGAATTTCTGTCTGGTCCCTCTATTACACGAAATGCGGTCAGTTTTTTCCCCGCGTAGGAAGCTGAACGTTGGCTCGATTTGCAACGAGCAATCTCGTTCTCTCTCTCTTTTTTTTTTCTTTTTCGGCATCAGAAACAATTTGCGCGCGATAGGTACGAAGCGTTTGGCGATACTATCGCTGTACCTCGAAGCGGAGCGTTTCCGTGCCAATTCGCGCTCATTACCGTCGACTGTGCGCGCTGCGCGCTGACCGACGCACGCGAACCTTATCTGGCGGCCTTATCAGTGCGAGATATACTACTTTCACTGCATCTTACGGCGGCGGCGGCCAAATTCTTGGAGCGCGCGCGCTCCTCTGCGCGCCGCGGCAAGGCGCGTTCTATTTCCCCTCGCGGATCTGTCCGTATCGGCTGGTCGCGGCAGAGAATGCGGATGGAGTAAATCGCATAGTCCAGATACTCGAACCCGTTCCTTTCTCGATGATATTCCAGCGAAAACGAAACAACGAAGGCGATTGCGCGTTAACGCGAGACGATAAGCGCGCGAATCTCGTCCGTCTCTTTGATCGGCCGTCAGGTTTTTTCCTCTCTTCAATCCAATAGAGAAGGAGGATTGTCAGAGAGAGGTAACGGGTCGGTAAATAATGGGGTATGTCGCGTTAACTTACTGAAGTCACCGGGACACGATTTGCAGCATCGACCTGGTAGTAGAACTGGTTCGTCGCACGTGAGTTGGGAACATTCGTTCTTGATGTTGCGACATTGCACTCTCGCGACGATTCGCTTCTTCTTTTGCACCTGAAAATAGAAACAATGATTGAACAATCGCTCGGTGAAAAGCAGGAGCGCGCTAAACTCTTTACTCGCGTGGTGTAGTCTTCGAATCTCAAACGGGCATACATTTGCTTTCAAGGTTTGAGAGCACTTTTTTCCGATGCAATTCGGAACGCAGTCGATGATTCAGTAAGAGAACTTGTGTGTATGTGTTTCATGTTAATCCAGAAGTTATGTTCTCTCTCGCTGAATCATTGATTGCGTTTCGAGTTGCGTGAGAAAAAATGTTCAAACCGTTTTGTGAAATCTAACTAGGAGAATAAAATATCCAATTATTAATGATTAAGGAGGATCAATAATTGGATATTTTATTCTACTAGTTAGATTCCATAAAACGGTTTGAGCGATTTGAACGGTTTTGAGTTGTCAATGATTGACAGTCTAAAAAAACCCAATGTTCCTTGCGAGCGAGAACTGTTGCTCGCAGTTTCAGTTATAAAGTTCTCTTTTGGAGTCATCGAGTGCAAGCAAAAGAAACTGAACTGCAATTCTGGTCGCAAGAAAAACTAAGTTTTTTTTTTTGTAGTATCAATGATTGAGGGAGTGCGAATAATCGGATGTTTTACTCTACACGTTGGATCGGAATCCAAGGGAAAAGAAGCGCGGTGCAAATTTTTCGGGAATCGGCTTCGGATTCTCCGTTTTGCACGCGACTTTATCTTCAGCTTCACTTCGGCTACTAGCCTGCATCACTTTCTCGGGCTCGTCTTGACGCGACGGAACAGAGGGAAAGACGGGACGAGAGAAAATCAACGGGCAACGCGGAATACAGTGCGCGCGCGACTGCTAAATCTGCAGCGCGAATCGTTGCAGTTGCAAGAGAGGAATTCAGCCGCGCGCGAGCCTTGCAGAAACCGCAGAGCGGCATTCCCGAGGTGGCGCGAAACGCCACATTCGACGTTGACCCCCCGACGAAAGGAAAGGACCCGCGATTAATCGGCCGGGTCGCACGACGCCGTAAAACGTATCGCGATACCGGCAATGCCGCGAATGCGCGCGGATGACGGGCCTGTTGACTCTCGTCGGGTTAATCGGCATCCTCATAAATCCACGTCATTAAGGGCTTCTTATGGCCGTGTTGACTCCCGTCCGACAAGGGGCGACATTACTCCGGCGACTTTAGGTTACATGGCTTCTCTCACAGCGACGTGTGATTCACGCGACGCGTCTGCTTCTTCCACAACGAAGACCGCGACCTATCAATAGCTCCTCGTGTACACTGAAGAGGGACTGTCATTCCTCCGAAGTCTAAAAATAGAGGTCGCGATCGCGTTCGCGTCCACGAGCCGAACGTAACACAGCGTGCCGCCGCAGCGTCTCCGCTCTCTTGCGTTTCTGTTCCATCCCTCTTTCCCCGGTCGGAGAGATCGAATGTAATATATCTTTCCAGAGGGAAGAACTTCAATTGAGATAATATAACGAACGGCGCGATTGTAAATCGTGCGCGCAAAAAAAGCGTGTTTTTGAGGCTCTAACGGCTACTGATCAGCCTGATTTGTCTTTATTTGTCGGAAGAATAACAAATGCTCGGTGTGTGTGTGTGTGTGTATATATGTGTTAGGGCGAACAGCATATTAAATTGTCAAGGTTATTGATATAAACGAAAAATTCACCCGAGCACTTTTCCATTGATCAATCGAAGAAGAGCCGGTGACGCGGCGAGTCGGCGCGTAAATCCAATAGCAATCATTGTTTACATTTAAGCGTTTGTTTACCAAGGTCGAACGTTGTCCTATTCATAAACACTAGACCGATCATCGGTCTGCGAACCGCGTGCCGTCTTGAAAACACGTTCACTTGAAACGCCAACGGCGTGTTCGTTTCGGATAAATCTGACTCGAGTTTTCGTTGGAATCCACTTTATGATTCTCGTGAAAAGGCGAGTTGGCTTCAATCGAAAGTGCCTATTCTCTCCTCGCGATAGCTTCTATTATTAGCCCGCGTTATGAGATAAAAAAAAACAAACTGAATCGTTAGACTCTGTGGACTTTAACGACCTACGAGGCATTTAATGACATCGTGTACGTAATGATCGTGCATCTCTTCTTGCGACTGTACGATTAATTTTCTCTTCTCAGTAGGCTCATCGGGTATCGTGTTTCATTAGCATTTACCGGCTATTTATCGTGCGCGCGCGCGCGATTGCAACGTTTGGCGCAGTAAATTCTTCAATAATTCCATGGAATATTTTTAACATTAACGTGCGCTGATATCTTTTTAGCAATTACCGTGCGATGAATGAAGCTTCTAGAACTCGATTTGATGTTAAAAGTGTCTGTTAGATTAAATTAAGTCGATTTAAAGTAACGAGTCGGTTTGCTTGCTATATAAAGTCTAAGCCAGTTTTGATAAAGTTTTACAATATTTTTATAAAGCAAATAAATTCTTCTTACAAGATATTGAACTTCCTTAAAATTTGTGATAAATATATTTCAAGATTGTTATAAAAAAAATATTCTTTATTGAAGATAATTATTGCTCAAAAGAAGGAAAGTAAATTGAGTGATCTTAGCAGTAGAACAATATTTTTCTGTGTGCATTTTTATTCAGTTCAGAGAACAGAGACATAGTGTTAGCTTTAATCGGAACATTTTCTTTCTTTTTCAGATTTGTCTCTCAACTCGTTTGCGAAACGTTTTTTTTTCTCTCGACATGTTGTCGAACGCGACGAGATGTTCGGGACGCGATTGTTTACATACGATTCGCGAGTGTGCTCCCGAAGTGTCGAAGTTTATCGTACTTCTCGTTAAATCGTCAAATGATCGCGGTCGCGAGTGCAGTAAAGTGAAATGAGTGATCGACGCGGGACGTCGACTGGATTATACGTAGAGGCTGGATGTTGAGGACTTGGACGGCTAGACGTCGTGGGACATCAACGCGAAATGGTGAGTAAACAGAATATTCGCGAAGCATATATATTAGTGCATATTGGGACTTGAGGTCTGTTCTTTTTAACTGAACTGTCTGAACCGGTGCGGACTGATACAATAAGTTCGAGTGAAACAAGATTTATTTGTCCCACTCTGACTTATTATACCAGTGTGCACCAGTTTAGGCAGTTGAGTTAAAAAGAACAGATCTTTATTAAATGGCGTGTAAGTCTGTGAATATTTAATTAACATGTTGCATGAGTTTGGAATGATTTTAGTGTATTGAGTAGAATATAAGGAGTGGCGTAGCCAGAACAAAATTTCGGGGAGGGAGGCTGTACTTTTTATTTTTGACGAACAGAAAAAAGGTCATTCAAAAAAATTTTTCTCACATTTAGTATAACCCAGAAAATTAATTTCGGGGGGGGCTGCAGCCCCCTTAGCCTTCCCCTTGGCTACGCCACTGAGGGGTCAGATGAAGAAAATTAAGTAGGAATGAGTGCGTAGATAATGTATAAATGAAGACAAAATAAGGCGTTAGATAGGAAAGCAGTATTCAGGGCGGAAAAACTGCATAGGTAATACAGGTTATGGTGTCATGAGGAGCGGGTAGTTCGGGCAGTGTAGGTAATGCAGCAAGCTAAAATTAGTATATATAGTAATACAGAGAAAATTATCGACAGAGTAAATGTATAAGTGGTAATAGGAGACAAAAAAAAAGAGAGAAGAGATGTAAAAAATAAAGAAGAGGAATGTTTGATCATTTGATAGGGAAGCGAAGTAAAAGTATATAAAAAAAAGGATGACAAACGAACTTGTAGGATAAGCGTTGTGCAAAGAATAAGAGGAAGATTTTGAGGATATGGAAAACTTCTTGGCAATGTAAGCTGCAGGAGACATACAAGAAGTGAAGAAAATGACAGAGGAACTACACAATGCATACTTAGACGTAAATCGTACCGATTGTTGATGAGAAAAGTTGTCGTGCAAATATCTTGCGTTTCACAACAGAGATTAATTAGAAAAGATTTCAGTAGTAATTTCTAAATTATTATTCACTAAATTATCCGGAGATTTTTTGCCTCGTTAGAGTTATTATAGTCATTTCGACCAACGACGACGACGTGACGTGTTTTGCGCGAATATTCGCGAGTTAATATGTCCCCGAGTTTGTCGCGATCAACTTCGAACGGTCCCGGAATGACGGTCTCTGGTGTTTCGTCATTTGATACATTAGCTTTATGCCGTAATATCGTAGTATTTATCTAATCCAGACACACGAAATTATATATCACAGGAGACGCGAACAAGGTACCGTAATTATAAGCATGTGCGCGACGCAATGTGCTCTTATTTCTGTTATATCTGGGCATTGATAGAAACTTACTTTATTCCCTCTTATCTGGTTTTTTTTTGGTGTAAATAACATTTTATGGGACTCGTACGAAACATGAGTCGGCAACATAATGAGGAGAAAAGAAAAACGTAATCGGGGACGAAAAATCATAATAAGTACCCAGGCGTGATTATAGCATATCCCTCTCGACAATAAGCTCGAAGGCAAGGGAGATAGATAGAGGCTTCAGCCGCGCGAATCGTATATTATTCTTTATTCATGTATGTTAATAAATTCCGGCGACACTGATTGTTTACTAGAAACATTATGGGCGCGTGAAGCACGACGTATGCGAGGCGTCATGTGTATCATTTTAACGCAAGTGCAATTGACGGTGTAATCTTAAGCTTTGCGCGGCAATCCTCTCGCGCCCAGTTTGCTCCCTTTGTGTCTGAGAATTCGCGAACCGTTTACGACGCGGACGATCGTGGTGAGTTATACTTTCTTTTTCCACACGCATACATGCATCACTGTAATACGTACCGGTACGCACTCGCACTTGATGCAATACATGACTCCGAAGGGCGGACCCAAATCCGCGAACCACGTGGTGCCCAGCTCGCGAATCTGCTTGCCGAAGTTGCATTCTGAAATCAGAGGAGCAATCAATTGTTGACGTTATCGTTGCGTGTTATACAAAACTTGTAAATTTAAACGTCGTCTGGCGATGTCTATCCTTTCGGTTGTGCACGGACGAAACGATTCCGTTAGTGTTACTGAATTTTCTGTTAAATTTGAGGAAAGCTCAATTACTCAATTACAGATGAAAAACTCGGTTGTATACGGAGAGAATAATCTAATTTCTTTTCATGTAAATTTTCTCTTCACACAATTTTACTACGCTTTTGGCAATTCATTTCTTTCTCTCAGTGTAAAGTCCATCTTGCTAAGCAACACAATAAATTTCGCTAGAAATGTAGCAAATTTTGTAATAGTATATTTCAGTTCCTCGTAAAAGTAAAGAAAAAAAAGTAGCACATGAAAGGATAGTCAATCACGACAGAATGTCGATCTATTACTCGCTTACAAAACTTTACAATAATTTTTGCTATAAAACTCTTCGTGTGGAAATAGAGATATTCCTGTAGCAGGTTTCCATTCTGCCAATTGCTTCTAGATATCTCAGTTGTTATCTAAACTGAGTTTCTATGGAGCTGAATGTTCAGACAAATGTTTTCGATCACAGTAACAGAAATATTATTTCTCGTCAGCGAGTTTTTCGCTTAGTCTCCATTCAGTTAACCAAACTGGAAATTTTTTCCTCGTCTAATTTTACCGTCAAAAAAGCACAAGTGTAAATTACTTTTCACACAGCATAGTTTTGACGATGTAACGAAACGGAAGGCATTGCAAACTTCCTCTAACGATTCTGTACAATATGCTGCAAGAGGATATTTATTATTTGAGATATTTGTAAGATTAGCGAAATTACGCTGTGTGTATGTGAGGAAGATTGTTTAATCTATTGTTCCCTGCAACCTTTTAACGGTGCAACTGTAAACACAACGGCACGCACAATAAACAGTCGCGATCGAGAGAGATACTAATATTTTACTAACATGGTGATTGCAAAGTTCGCGCATAGGTGAAAAGGGAAGAGACACTTTAAGGTGCAAACACGGCGCGTTGTTTCCTCACCGACGCACTTCCGCTGCCATCATCGATGAGTCGGTCGCAAATTGAAACGAGTATAACGTAACGCGATCGGTATGTACGTTGGCATCGCACGCATATTCATTTGCATTCGCTGATAATATGCGTCGCGCGTTCATTCAAAGTTTCAAACCGCGATTAACCGTCGCCGAGCGGTGAGGCAAGGTGCCGTAAGCGTTTTATCTTACAATTGGACATAGAAATGCAAACGCGTTCAAGTACGAACGTACGGCTGTATACCCGACTAATTAATACGTGTCACTCACAACGCCGTCGTAGTCTGTCTCAAAAATCGAAAGTAATGAAGCAATTTCGAGTGCGCTCGGTGCAGCAATGTGTAAAAAACGAAAGGAACCCGGAAGAATTCAGTGTGCAACATTGTGACCTAAAGAAATAGCGAGAGAGAGTGCGAGAGGTTTAAAAGCATAGTGGAACAAAAAGTAGACTACGATTTGTTGTGTATGCAGTTAATTGTGAAGCTAATAATATGTAATCGAGTACTCAGCCAGTTGCAACGATTTCATGCTTATTTTATAGCAGGCAATTTTTGAAAATCACACGAACACAATTGACTATAGTTATACAAGAATGATTCAATCCACAAAATTGAATTTTTTTTAGCAATGAGTAGTCCATACGTTTTTCTATATAAAACAGTTTTTATTTTCTATCGATTGCACCATTTTTATTAGTTACGTCTTTTTTTCTATTTTTTTTAAAGCTGATCAATAAATATGTCTTTAAAGAGTAGAAAATTGATCATGCTTGACTTTTTGAACGAAGAATCTCAGTGCTATTGATCTTTTTTAAATTATGTGTCAAATTTTCATCTTCATTTTTCTCGAAATATCATACTACTTCATATGCGTTGGATCATTCTTGCATAACCATAATTCCTCTCTCTCTCTCTCCCCCCTCTCTCTCTCTTACATATTTTCTTTAATTTCAAAGATTCAACAAAGTGCGTGCGTGCGTGCGTACGAGGGTGCGTGTATGCGCACGTATGGGAAAGAGAAAGAGGGGCGAGCGGGAAGGGGAGGGGGGCGCTTGGCCATGCGCAAGTTAGGGAAAGGGAAATGGAGAGGCTCGTTTTGCACGAGGGCATTGCACCGCGCGCGCGCGCGCTAAGTCGTTCTAATCGCAAAGCCGGCCCTAAGTAACTAGAAGAGTCCAAGAGAGCCACACGCTAGTGCATCGAAAATATGCGAGTCACGCGGCGTAGTACGGTGTAAAAGGTGAATCGCATAACTCACTCTCTAGCAGCGCTAGAAACACGACCGGTGATGTGTTTCCCGCTCCGCTTTTCTTCCGTTCCCGTCGATGTCGCGATGCCTTGTTCGGGCAACTTCGCGCCCACGATGTGAGACGCAACTTCAGCGCGTTCTTGCAGGGTGAAACGCCCAATTATCAACATTCCCTTGGTTACTGACACTTTAGAAAAAAAACCTAACTTTCCTGCGACTTCAATGTTGCAGTTGAACTTTTTTCCTGCACTCTGTGCTCTCAAAAGAATTGAAACTGCGGACTACTGTCGCTGGTCGCGGCAGAAGTTTTTCAAAACTGTCAATGACAAAGAGAGATTACTAATTGGGTGCTTCATTCTGCATACCTCCGAAAGAAACAAGCCGATGTATGTCAATTTTTTATATACCGTAAAGTATTATAAAGAAATCTTAACATTCGTAAACGCATCTCAGACAACCCGAAAATTTCATACTTTGGAAATCTAAGATCCTAGATTTCGTTTTCCCTGACCACGCTGCAATAATATTCAAAACGCATAATTAACATAACCGGAGCGATCTCAAAATGTTGACGAATTCTAAGATTTTAATAAACCTTTAGAATCATGCAATATCGTTAGCCTTAAAACCGGTGGAAACGGGCATTGGCATTTTTCTCTCGAAAACTCAGGTAAAACTCAGACAAATGTTGCTAGCCCGATAGTTATTGTTTTTTCAACTTCCCTTACTACTCTAGCTTCTAAACACGACGACCAGAGCAACGAGTCTCGCAACGCGGATTCCACCGGTCTAGAATTAATAGTGGCGCTTCGCGATCTCACGGCCGACCGTGTATTCGCAACTCATTCGCGCGTACTGTTGCCAACGGACGAAGGGAATTTCTCCTCTCCGCCGATGTTTAAGCACCATTATATCATCCGTATCGCATGGGCGAGAAAATACGGTGAAAACTGTCGGATTCTGCCCACACGCCCACTAAATATATCGTCTCGCCGAGAGTGTCCGCAAACAAGACGTATCTGGTGCGCATTTTTTAATGGTGCGCGCGATCGCGATTCATGTGGCCATGTTGCTTTCGCACGATATCAACCGGTAATCATCGCTCTCGCTCAATCAAATTGGACGTAACGCGAATGCGCTCGGAACATTGATTTTAGAAGCCGACTGAAAGAGAGAGAACAAGAGAAAGAGAGAGAGCTGAACCGCGCACCCTTCTTGCATACTTTCGTTGCGAAAAGTGTCGCAAGCGCGCTCGCGCGTCCTCGCTCGCTAATATAAATAATACGAGCGTGAAAAAAGAAGCAGAATGCATCGGGCCGTAATTTGCGAGATGGTTAAGCGAATGGCAAACACGTGCCGTGCTATCGTTTTTTCGTCTCTTCACCTCCTCCCTTCACTCCACCTCTCCTTGCTTCTGTATCTCTCTCAGATGGATTTACGAACTTGTGACGTTTATCCGTTCCTCGCGCCTCTCTTCCGCCTCTTTCTCGTGCTTTTCCTTTCGTCAGTATCTATCCGTTCGTCTCGAGTTTCACCTTTAGCATCGTATTCTCTTTCTCTCTCTCTCTCTCTTTTCCTCTCTCGCTTGACATGTGATGCAGAGCACACGTAACGACAGTTATCCCACTGCGTAGCGATGCTTGTTAAAGAGCATCGTGGTACAGAGGGGAGGAAAGATAATCGGGAGAAAGTGGGGCGAAACAAAAGTCGCGAGCATCTCGCAACATTCGGAAATGAAGAGAAACGTCTTCGTTCCTTCTCCCATCGACGATGGAATAAAGACATTTCTTCTCTCTCTCTCTCTCTTTTACTTTCTTCATTTCTTCCCGCATCGACGGCGGAATGAAAACGTTTCTCTTCACTTGTTCTACCGTGCGCGACGACGGGTCACTGGCAAGACGGCACGGCCAAAAAGAGAATCTCCCCGATCTTGCACGCGGCGGCGGACGCGCACGGGTATAATGCGAATTCTCTCATTAATAGTACTTGGCATTACGTTCGTAATCGGCGGTAAATTTAATGTCGAGCTTTTCCGGAGAAGAGAGCGTCGAAGCGACATATTGCGCGAGCTATTGGCGTCTATTGGCGCTCTATAATTACACTTAGATTCTCTCAGGAAGAGGTATTAAACACGTCGTACGCGTCACGTGGCACATCTTGCGCGCGCGTCACGGATGTCGCGCTTTATGTAACGCGCCGTAAAGCGACCGCTCGAGAACGCTTACGGCGCGCTCGCGGCGTCGTCGTCGTCTGGACGGCAAGACAAAACCCTTTTGCATCCTCGCGTCGGCGATGCGTGCGACGAACGCCGACTTTCTCGCGATATATACCGTGTCTCTCGCGTGTTTTTAGCGCGCGCGCGCGCCGCGCGCGTGTTTTTAGCGTCCTCGCTGAAAGCAGCCGGACACGTCGGCGGCAATACGGTGTCGTCCGATCGTCCGTTTATTATGTATGCGCGAACCGCGCCGCTGATATCTGTCGGCATGCAGATTTACGTGAACGGCAGTATGAATACGAGAACGAGTCGAGTTCTCTCTTTTTCTCTGCCTCTCTCTTTGCCTCCTTTTTTTCTTTCTAATCTGTTTGATATCTCGTCGAGTTTTGCTTCATTTTGCTCGCGCGATATCGATTAGTTTTATCTTATCCGGGTCAGGTAGGGCTGTAGGCGAGTAAAAAAAAGCCCGACCACGAGATATCTGTACCGGAAGATGATCTCGACAGTAAGACACTTCAACTGTTGCGGGCTATTCTTTCGAAAGTTATTAGGAAAGACGGGAGCAGGTTGGCACACTTTTCAGAACTTCGATGTCAGGACTTTTCAGATAACCATTTGTGATTAACGGTGCGAAGATGATGGAGATAACTCTCTTTTGTGCTGTTTTGCTAGGAACGATTCTGTAGATTGTGTATTTATAATGATTATTTTATAATGATTCGAAAAGACGAACATCTGCTGAATCGTGATATTAATCTGCCCTGATATATATAATCGAGAATAGTTTAATTGATTGACGAATTCAAGTACTAATTAGTGTATAATCAGTCACATCAAAATTTAATTAATAATCGATTTCATCGCCGAAATTATTTGTGATTTTGTATATGACGATTGTTTAATTTCGCTTATTTACCGATTATTTAAATCAAGAAAAATTTCCATCGATTAATGCGCGACATTGTCTGACACTGCAGTTGTTTACAACGTTCATTCATGAACTTCAAATCGCCTCTATTCCAAAGCTATTGCTTAGACGCAATTTTGCTACACAAAAGGATTTCTTTTTTTTTCTACAGAAAACAGCGCGCTCTTAAGTGCGAATTCTAAGACATCTTACGCGTGTATTTGCGACTTTTGATCTAGCCGAATCGACTACTCTGGAATATAATATCTAACGGAAAAATAAGAAGGGAATAATTGATCGGCAATTTTTACACAGCTATTGTTAGCACAAAAGGGTGAGGGAGTGGCAGGAGGGCGGGAGAAAGAGAGAAAGAAAGAGAGATTCTGTACATCTTTACATGATGTCACGCGCAACTGAGAAATGCCGACCTTGCGCCCGCGACTTAAGTCAGTGCACGCGTCATGCGATGCATTCACGTTCGCCAAGCCTTTCAGCCAAATCCTCCGTGGCGCGACGGCTGCGCTGATAAGCGAGCGGCACATTTACGACGCGGCGCGGAGCACTTGTGTGCCCGTGTACGCGCGCGGTATGTAAATATACACATTCATCCGGAAAACAAAACGTAGGTACCTACCTATCACGTAGAAAACCCACATACAGAAAGGACACGCCGTTCTTTCTCTCCTCTCCTCGCCCCGGCGGCGCGTGGTATCGACACAAACGAATTGAGCCACACACATGCACACAGTTCGGCTCGCCCTGCTCCCGATAGAATGAGAAAGATGCGGCAGGGAAAAAGTTTCGCGCGCCTCGTGACAGGGTGACTGAGTTAACTGGCCGTTGGGATTATGCCAAAACTCAAGCTTGGCTTAAATCGGAACTGTCCGGCGAATAAGTTGTTACGTTGATAAGTGGCTAGTAAACCTACTCAAAAGGTACACTCCGATTTCTTTCTAATTTGTCACAAATGTAGAAATACAAGAAATATTTAGGTCGTATTTTTTCATTTTGGCTCACTTTGAGTTTCACGGGCAGTTTATAACTTTTTAATGTTCTCACTCCTATCATCAACAAGTATAACAAAAATGTATAAGAAATAAAATTGAAAACAAGATACAGTTGAATAATTTTAACAAAATCGACATAGAACCTGAGACACGAACCATTCTAAATTTCTTTAGCCGAGATTCCAACCGAAATATTTTAAATCTGTTCTAAATTAGTCAAAAAATGGTTTGAATCTCGGCTAAACCGAAATCTAGCAATTTTAATTGAAATTTTAACAAAATCGGCATAACTAAAACACGAACCATTCTAAATTTCTTTGGCCGAGATGCCGACCAAAATATTTTTAATCTGTGCTAAATTAGTCAAAAATGGTCCGAATCTTGGCTAAACCAAAATCTGACAATTTTAATGAAAATTTTAACAAAATCGGCATAACTGAGATATGAACCATTCTAAATTTCTTTAACCGAGATTCCAATCGAAATATTTTAAATCTGTTCTAAATTAGTAAAAAAATGGTTCGAATCTCGACTAAACCGAAATCCTGCAATTTTAATTAAAATTTTAACAAAACCGATATAACTAAGACATGAATCATTCCAAATTTCTTTAGCGGAGATTCCAACCGAAATATTTCAAATCTGTCCTAAATTAATTAAAAATGGTTTGAATCTCAGCCGAGAAATTATCTATATAAATAATTTTTTTCAACTTTTTATATATTTTGTTTAAACATTTTATTATTTATACAAATAATTTTACACATTTGACTTCATATTCATTATCAGCAAACCAAAAACATCTATACTTTGTATTCAATTTTATTTCTTATGCATTTTTGTAACACTTGTTTGATGATAGAAATGAGAACATTAAACAGCTATAAACTGTCCGTAAAACTCAAAGTGGGCCAAAATAAAAAAATATGACCTAAATATTTCTTGTACTTCTACATTTGTGCCAAATTAGAAAGAAATTGGAGTATAATTTTTAGGTAGGTTTACTTGTAAGTGGCGATAGTTCGTGTATTCCGAACTTCTCTCACCGACACGCGTCGATTCTTTCGCCCGAGAGATCAACCGATTCGCTCGACTTGTCGTGGAAGTGTAACATATCGATCGATCATACACGGCGGTAGATGTGCGCATAATTAACGTGCTCGTTTATTTCTGAATTCTCCGAGATTTCCCGGCACGGTTTCCAATACGATCGCAAGAAACATGCGTAGCGGAAAGTATCATACATGTCGATGATACGATTTCTTGTTCTTTCACCGTTTTTCAAATTTTCTCAGTTTTCTCAGCTTTGAACCGCG
>NW_022639476.1:2458138-2466259 GCF_010583005.1 Odontomachus brunneus
TATATATATATATATATATATATATATATATATATATATATATAGATCAATTTATGTAAAACAAGAAATTATATATTATTCTCTTCGAATATTTAAGGTGACTTTAATCTAACTTTGGAGACAGTCGTCAAAATCAAACTGTCATTCCACTAAATAGAACACATCATATTCCATGACACACACACACATTACATATGTGTGTGTATTTTGCACGAGATAGATATTCATCTTTTGTACATGATGGCGATTACAGCAGACTTTATAAAAAGATCAGTCTCATTATTTAATCGCCATATGTATATATGTATATTGTTACAAGTATATTATTACTATGTATATTGTTACAAGTTCAGAGACGCGCGAAGTTTACGCAATATCTCGAAAACTGTAGTGATAACATTTTGTTATTTTACATTTTTGGACTTGCACCGATATCTAGAATACGCCAATAAAATACGATTAAAATGCCACTTAGATATGACATGTTTATGTTGTAATAATTGTGGGATATTTATGTAGAAAAATAACAGAGAACATCCTGATGTTTCGAAAAAATTATGGACTTCAGAAATATTTTAAGTCAAAGTCATGGATGTGTTCTATTCAGTGGAATGTGATAGTGTAGTTTGATCTTGACGACTGTCTCTAAGGTTAGGTCAAGGTCATCTTAAATTTTCTAAGAAAATAAAATATAGTTTCTCGTTTTACATAAATTGATCCCACTCGCCGTTTTATGTATCGCGATGAAGAAGCGAATACTTTGTAGAACCGAGATCACTTGATTGCTGGTGGTGCCAGTGAAAGCGGGAGGGAGAGAGGAAGAGGGAGAGAGAGAAAGAGAGAGAAGGAGACATCAACGATACGGAGCAGATATAACGCGTTTTGTTTCTCCAGCGAGAACTCTACTAGATACAACTTCGAACGTAATTTTTTTCATTAAAAACGCGAGACAACGTCTCGCGAGAATGGTTTCAACGATTACAGTTTGGACAAGGTTCTCTATGTATAGAATGGCGCCAAAATAACGCGTTTGCGAGTGCAGTCTAGACTAAACTGATCCGTCTCAAGTGTAGCGTGTAATATTATTTCAGCGGACCGGTGAAAAGTTAAGCAAACGCGACGGAGAGAGAACGCGAGATCCTACGTTATGACGCATCTTATCTCGCGCGAAGAATAAATTGAGACGGCTCGTAAAATCAGGACGAGAGCCGACGGTGGAAGCGTGCGCGAAAAAGAAGCAATCTGCTTAACGGTGCGTGTTTCCGTAATAAAACTAACTCTGGAATTCGTGCAATTCATGGACGACACGCGTCTGTCCAGCGACTGTCGAAGTTTTGCTGTAATGTAACGGTGTGAACAGGGGTGTGAGAGTGACGACATTTACAGTACCGATTAGCGCGGCTGTATCTTCGGCGCGAGCGATAAAATTGGAAATTCATGAAGACGAATAACGTCCACGGCATTCAAAGCAGTCACTGTCGAGTTTCAAGTACCATCATTATCGCGCCGGTATCATTGTCAAGCTGTGCGTATGTTATAATTTTACCTACACTGAGAGAAAGAAAATACCTAAAAATATCTAAAAAAATAATATTTATTTGGTGGGTCCCGATAATTTAATAAAATTCAAATTCCTCTAGTAAATTACTTAAATCTTAAATTCTGTTATTTGAACAATTGCTTTCATGAAAAGCCGGGAGGTTTTCTTAAGATTTTAAGAAAATGTGTATTTCTTTATTTGAATAATATTTTATATATTAGTATAAGTAAATATGTTATTTTTTTTTTAGTACTCATCGCGAGGAAATATTTACTATTTCTTAGGTATTTTTTCTCTTGGTGTAGAAGGACGCATTTTGAACCATCGTGTCGAAAACCGGCAATTACGACTTAATCGAGTTGCCACGCTCCGAGCCTTACGACTTCATTCACCGCGAAAGCAGATTTGCTTGAGTCCCGAACAAAAGTCAAAATTTTTACGCGGCCTAAGTTGATAACTCAACCTTGTCTACCTGCGATATATAAAAGATTTTACACGCAAGAAGCGACATATTTCTCCGGCACATCTTATCTTACTTTTTCCGCAGACTATGAAATTTCACAGTTCTCTTCCTTAAAATTGACAGAAGGATGAAAATGGTGTTAAAATTCCTAAAGAAGAAGACATTTTTAGGCTAAACAAACACCATACGGTTCAACAGAAATCGCAAATACACGTTAAACATCTTTCCAGACGCACTACGTACCGCACATAATTATAACGAAGAATCTCTCTTTCTGTCTCTCTATCTCTCTCCAACTCTCTTCTCTTCATTTTATCGTTGTTTTTTCTCTTTCTCGCTCTTTCTGCGCATCTTATTCTCTCTTTCGGTCGACCTAGAGCGTACGAAAGCAAGAAGACGCCGTAGCAGCACTATGTCACGCTTGCCTTCGTAGGTGTGTCTACTTTGAAGTTTCGCGGATCCGCGTTAATGCCTGTGTATATGTGTGTGCGCGTTGTGTCTACCGAGCTACCGTTCAAAATCTTTGTCTCCAATTGGGCGATTAATATACGTCGTTTTTCACGGAGCAAAACGTACGGAGGGGAAAGAGAATGCGGGATTTATGTGGACGCAAACGCAAACGCGACATATCTCCTCGGCTTTGTCGCGACGCATTTACCAATTTTAGAATTTTTCGTCCCCTTGTAAACTTATCTGCTTGCGCTGCGCGTTTCTCCGTCAAGGTTGCAAGGCTGTGCGCTATGGGGAAATGTAAAAAGCGTGAACCGCACCTAGGTTATTTGAGGATAATGGGAATACGCAACCTATTTCATGCATCCTGCCGTGCCTTGTCCGGTCGGTAGTATCGAGTCAACGTTATAATTCAAGTGTCGATCGAACGACAGAAAGTAGCATTTTGATTTATCGATGACAATGCTAAGCTTCCTTCTAAAAGTAAGACGTCCCAAGCAAACAACGGTATTTTTAGCTCTTATCAACGTAATATCTTTATCATTAAAAATGGAAATCGAATCTACTGCATAATTATTTTTCAATTAGTTACTTCCTATATTAGAATGCTCTACATATGTTTCGCGGCGATGAGGATGCTAAGCTTAAGCAAGCAGTATCCTCAATTTAAGATCAATTTTCAGCAACTAGATGTGAGATGGCAAGTAAATTCGGAAATACGGCGACCAATTAGGAAATAATTAGCATTTAATTACGCGACAAATTCGATATTTATTTTTAGGAAAGAGAGAGAGTGTGTATGGGGGGAGGGAGAGGGACAAAAAAGACAGAGAAAGAGAGAGTAGAGAGAACAGAGAAGAAGAGAAACGAAGAGGCCGTCGTGGAGGTGGTGGTAAGTCGTTTTGTGTCTGCAACTCGTCTAAATATATACGATCCTCTCCTCGGCGGTGCAGCCTTTCTCAAAGGAACGGGAGAGACGTGTACGAGCTGTCTCGATTTTAGAGAAATCTCCATGCATCTCGCGTAAGAAGGGCGGAAAGGTAAAAACTCGCGCGATACACGCGACCGATCTATTGTAGCTCAGACCAGATGTCGTATTGTGCGCTCGCGAGCCGCTTCTTTCGATAAGTATCTTACGATGATTATTTGAATTGCCCTTTGAGAGCACGATATAATTTTCCAGCGGATACACTGACGATTGCTCAGCCCTTAGATCGAAGATTGTTTAGCTCTCTCGCAGGTCTTTCGGGTT
Organism: Odontomachus brunneus; assembly: GCF_010583005.1. Taxonomy (NCBI): domain Eukaryota; kingdom Metazoa; phylum Arthropoda; class Insecta; order Hymenoptera; family Formicidae; genus Odontomachus; species Odontomachus brunneus. Next base: position 2,461,844 of record NW_022639476.1, read on the forward strand.
AGTTTTGCTTATACAAGTTACACAAGTTCTTTTGAATATGTTTATACCTTCTGCGTTTGCTAATTGAATTTTTAACACGTCACGCGTGTTTCGCGTGTGGACGAATTAATAGAGCGCAGTAATTTCCATTCTTGCGTTGCTGACGGATGCAATCACGAATTCGCGCTCTCAGTCGTCTTCCTTTTCCATTCTCGCTTCTTTCTCGCTCTCGCTATAGATCACGCGATAATCAAGCGTATCCGGAAGTGAAGTGACGACGACTGTGCGGAGATGACGACGCGCGAGGTGGACGAGAGGCGAACTGGACGGCGCGCATCTTACGCGTTGCGAGCGCGACGTGTAACGCCATCGTTTACCTACTTTAAGGAAGAGAAAAAAAAACGCATTGGCTTACTTCTTTAATGCACAACGGCGGCGTTGTCTTCGTGGCTGCAGCCAATTAGTCGCGAATCTTGTACGGAGGATCGGGTGCTCGACGAGGATCGCGAGGGCGAGCATGCGAGAGAAAAAGGTTCGATCGTGCCGCGGCAGCATGTGAATAAAGTCCATTTACGTGAGATTTTCAGACGTTTTTAAACACACGTTTCCGAGGTAATCTGCCATCGTATAAAACCGGACAGAAATTGGTCAAGTGTACGCGAATACCGAGAACAGCGACGCGTGTTTATTCCGAAGCCATTTTGCACCAACGAAAATCTCCCCCTGTCCGTTCGTCGTTTCTTCTTGTCAATCTGTGCATTCAGATTAAACCTTTACGCTCCGCAGATCTTTATATGACGTCGCCTGTTCGCTTGTAAACATCGTCAAATTAAATTTAAAAAATTCGTTCATGAGACAGTCGGTTATAGAGTGTAATTTTACTTTAATTCAGCAAAATTTATTGTCGTTACTGCCAATTGGCACCATTGGAGTAGAATGCAAAAGAAATCTCAGAATCAACCAGGTTGATATTTGGAGCACAAAGGGTTAATATATGCACAAAACGGCTCTTTCGAAAGTGGACGTCCGAGAACGCTCATTAATTCACGTGTACAAAGCAACGCAAGTTTTGCTCGATCGAAAGAATAAAAAGAAGGGGACCCTTTATAATCAGTTTGACAGGCGCTATTTTCGCGATGCAAGTAAATTATAAATCAAAATCACTTCGGTGATCGCGAGTTCCACCGAACAAAGTGTCGTATATTTAGAGTTATCGCGCGCGTTGCAGAGCAAGCCGGTCGCATTATCGGCATCTACGATTTGAGGGGAGAGAAAAAATCCCGGGAAGATGTCGTTCTCGCCGCTGAAAAGGCACCTAATGTTTATATCTACGACGTCGAGTCACGTGTGAGACTCGTCGTGGTCCACTGTCGCCACCTCGGCGATAAATACTAATTGAGATTAGCATCAGCGACCGTGCGCTGCGCTCAACAGGTGTCTTACGGAGTCCTTGGGCCAAAGAAATACGATCTGAGCGAAAAATCCTCAAGAACGAAAGAAAGAAGGAAGGAGAGAATAACGTGGTATTCAATGCCGACTTTAAGATAAAGGTACCAATACTTGGACACTAATAACACTGGTATCTAACTTTAGATATTCTTATTGCTTTGGTCTTCTCTCAAGCACGGACATTTAAACTTTCAATAGAGAGAATACACACACACTGGATATACACATACATTCTACGTTAGAAGTTTAAATACTTATACTTAATGCAAACCAAAACAATAAGAATATCCAGAGTTAGATATCAATGTTATTAGTGTCCAGGCATTGGTACTTTTATCTTAAAAGCTGCACGCCGCGAAGTGTCGTCTAAACAGCTGTTTCTCGACACGCACGAATATACATCGGACGTCGCAGATATCCTCGCGTTATTGGACGAATACTTTGTGAAAATAATTTCCCAAAATGTTTTGTATCGTCGTACAATCGTCGCGCAATATTCGTAAATTATGTTAAACAGGATAGATAATGTTGCTTCAAGACGCCTTAGATCCTGAACGAAAGAAAACCTTGCGCGTCTAAACCAGGAAAACTGGATATGTGACGGAGTTGGTGACGAAAGAGATGAATAGAAAAAGAGAAAGAAAAAGAGAGAGAGAGAGATAAGGCGAAAATAAACTAGAGCAGGTAAGAAGAAATTAAGAGAAGAATCTGTGTAACAAGAACGAATGGATCGGTGGTGGTAGGAGAAAGGAGAGACGTGCGAACAAGCTGGTGGACACTGCTAGATCTTTATCCTTATCCTTGATCGCGTGTTGTACATTTTCTACAAACACAATTCCTTAATTCTACGATTCTTATTAGTAATGAATCACGATGAAACAACGAGAGAGAAACTTGGCTGAGAATGACTGTCTCTGCGGACAATAGCACGAATCCGGATACACGCACGAGTTCGTCTATAGATCCAAGTGCAGACGTAAAGCGAATTTACACGAGTGAATGCAGACGAAGGCCGCGTGACAGCGCGTGGCAGCGGTAACGAGCGATATAAACACACGAGAGATCGAAGGAGGAGAACACGGAGTTTACACGGTGAAAGCGGTAATTTCGTATAGCCACCGCGTCGCGGCTACCGAAGTCGCGCGAGAGTCACTGAGTACGCCGAAAAAAGCCTCCTTACAATCGGCCGATGTTACACAGTCGAGGATATTACGCGGGGAGCCGCATACACGAGTATCGATATTCACGCTCCATTTTTTTCGTGTGCGTCTCTCTTTCTCATTATGTAAGACCGCACTCGGAGAACCATGCGAGCACCATCGAAGCACGCCGCTGTCTAACCTTTAAAGGACAAGCGAACCACTCGCGATACCGCCGGTGAAATCAAGCGCTAAACGTGAAGTGATCGGCTCTCATCGAGAGCCAAGACGACGACAATCACGACGACTACATAGTCTTTCCCATTTTGACGTTTTTCCGGTTGCGATCGCGCCGGTCGAAGTAGAAATCGTTATTGCAGTTAAAAAAGAAACGGAGTATATCGTAGAGTAAGGTCTATCACCATCAACTTCGTATGAACCTTAATCCAAGCTCGAGTCTTCATCGGAATAGAGTCGAAACTCAGATTGTGGTTCAATCGACGTCGGTGGAAGCGAGTGTAAGAGAGAAACTTACCGGCGGCACGATGCGGTCTCCTCGCCCAGTCGTCCTCTATCAAAGGTGCGACCTGCCGCGCGTATAACGTCAACACGTTCAACAGGAGGCAGAGCGCGAAGTTGAGCAGGATCGGTAATATCAGGCCACTGAGAAACTGCATCTTAGCGGCTTTCGGTGTGTATCGCGACCACCCTTTTCTCTTCTCCTCTTCTATCGTTTTATCAGCCAGTTGCTCTCTCGCACTCTGTTCTGGCACTCGCGCGCGGTGCCTTTACGCATATAGCACGCTTCTCCTCTTCTCTCTCTCTCTCTCTCTCTCTTTTGCTCGCTCGCTCGTTCGCTCGCGCGCTCTTTCTCTTTTTCCCTCTTTCTTTCTCGCCTCTGTCCTCCCCACAGTCCCTCTTCCTCGCTCTCCTTATTCGTAGCCGTAGGAGAGCGTAGTCACGGGTACTAGTCTATTAACGACCGTTCACTGCACAAAACTTTCTGCACTATCTCACACCACGTAACCGATTCCCTCGTTGGCGGTGGCGGCGACGAACCGCGTGAAAGAAGATCAACGCCGAGGACGAAGAGAACCGCTGTTACCTGAAAACGTATTATTCCTGTGAATGCGTGTGTATATGTGTGTGTGAGAGATAGAACAAGCGCGCGCGTGAGCCGCTTCTCTCTCTCTTTCTCTCTCTATTGTTGCGCGCCGTGCGTCGCGATAATAGTGCGTGCGCGAAAGTTCAAGACGAAGTTCCTCTCGCGAACTTTCTGCATTACCGCGCGCGCGGCTCCTCCGCTCGCTTGCACGTAACGAAACGAAGCGGCGAACTGCGAGAAAGCCTCACTCGCGCGCTATCGCAACGAAGCAGGCTCGCACGACTCGCGCGATCTCTCGATTCGCGTTCCTCTCGCGCCTCGCGCTTTCGTCGCGCAGCGCGCCGGTCCCGAGCGCGCGATACTGCGCGTACGTTTTATAAGGTGGTAGGTACACGCCGCGAGAGCGCACCGAGAGACGAAGAGACACGGGAGAGCAGAGCAGCGCGGCGTCGTCGGCTTCGCGTCTCTCTCTCTCTCTCTCTCTCTCCCTTTCCCTCTCTCCCTCCTTCTCTCCTTCTCTCCACCGCTCCTCGTCGTTTCGTCTTGTTTCTCGCCCTCCTCCGCCCTCTCGCGCCACCCGTGTATTACGTCTCTGTTATTCTCTTTACCTCCCGACCGTACTCGCCTCTCCTTCACGGAGTAACGCCGGTGCGCATCTGACACGACGACGACGGCGACGACGGCGGTGGCGGCGGCGGCGGCGGCGGCGGCGGCGGCGGCGGCGGCGGCGGCGGCGGCGGCGGC
>NW_022639476.1:2467371-2471372 GCF_010583005.1 Odontomachus brunneus
CGGCGGCGGCGGCGGCGGCGGCGGCGGCGGCGGCGGCGGCGGCGGCGGCGGCGGCGGCGGCACTGATTCCGTCCTCCGAGTGCGCACGCTAACCGTATCGGATAGCAAACGTCCGACTGACTGACTGACTGACCGCGAGTCGTCTGGTGAACTCTGGTGGGAGGAGGAGGAGGAGGTCCTCCCGCGCGAGCGCGAACGCGGCCGCGTCGCTGACTGGTGTCCTCCTCGATCGCGATCGCGATTGCGATCACGGAAACCGCGTTGATGTACGCGCGACCGAGTTTCGTCCGCGATACCTCGAATTCCGACGCTCGCGCCACGCCTAATATGCATGCACCATGCATATATAAATTTATATATGTATGTATATACATATATGTATATCATGCATATGTAAATATGTATGGGTACGTATATATTTTTATACGTATTTATTTATTTGTACACGTGCGCGAAACGCGCTTTTCTCTCTACTTTTGTACGATCCCTCCCCACGACGACGGAGATAGACGGCGACCCAACACGACGCCTCTTGCCAACGGAAGCGTCGCTCTGTCTGGCGTCGCGCTCGCTTCTCTTATAATAGTCCTCAGCCACGTGCTATACCGCGTTCCCGAACGACCGATTCCCTTGCGACCGAGGGAAATGAGGAGAGTGTGAAGATGCACGATTATCAAAACGATTATCAGAGCGACGCGGACACTCCGTTATGGCCGGCGAGCCGCGCATTATCTCCTCACCGGAATGGATATGTTAATGACGGCGTTTCTCAGTCAGGTTGTCCGACAGATCAATCGCGCCCGGCTCTCGTGATCTAGCGCTTCCGGAAGACTCGCAATGACAACTGACCGTAAGCCGGTCGGAACTCTGGCTTTTATGGGGATAGAGGCGGGCTGCTACGCTGCTGGACCCGACTGCTCGTCGCGTCGAATCGCACCGCGCCGCTCCCCGCTGCGCCACGGCGCGCCGGGCCACCGAGCAGGGGTTAATCGAAGAGAACTTGTGTCGTCCGGTGTGTTACCTCGATTGCGGTGGGTGTAGCGGCCGTAGCAAATCGCTGCTGCGCTGTCCGGTGTGTCCGAAAGGTGTGCGAGACGACGCCACACGTGTGGGTGCGTCATCCTTACCATCACCTCGTCGCCGAACCATGTCATGCCAAGCCGTGACGGCCGACCCAAGTCACGATAGATACCACCACCACCACCACCACCACTTCTATCACCACCACCACCACCACCACCACTACCATTATCACCACCATTACCACTATCACCACCACCACCATCATCACCACCACCACCATCATCACCACCACCACAACCACCACCACCACCACCACCGCCCCACTACCACCACCCCACCACCACCATCATCATCACACTATCGCAAAAGTCGTCATCCGTTGCCGCACCGCTATTGCATTGCTATTCATTGCACGAGGGCAGACGACCAGATATCATGACGTATGGTTGTGGTCGATTGTCGAATATTGCCGAATTACGACGCGTACGCGCTCGTCTGCAGAAGGATTTGATTCCTTTGTCGATGTGCGTTTCGAGATACATCCAGCATCCAATAAGAACTGTCTTCTGAGAATTACTTGAAAGCAAATTCTTCTATTGGACGTCGGCTTTTCGTTTCAAAGTGTGTTGGAAAGCGTTCCTAAATTTCAAGATGTACTTCACATTTTGTGAGTAGGCTTTTTTGAAAGACACAATTGTCTCAGAAGTATCTTCTGCGACTAAAAAATTAACTTTCATATTTTCTTTTTCATTTAGAATTACTTATATTCAGGGAAAAAGAATTAGCAATGACAATTATATAGGTGACAGCTATATGATTTTTGCATTGCGAAAAAACAATTCTGTTGGTATAACTGAATTTTTCGTTATTTGGTAAGAATAAGGGATCAGAAAACTCGATTGTAAAGTTAGAAAGCTTCCTGTAGGAGATTTCAGTTGTTATTGCAAGCAGATCTTAATACAGCTGAATGTTCAGGTAAATGTTTCCGTTACGTTGAAAGAGATATCGTTTCTCCGTCTAGTCTCTATTCAGTTGCACGAACTGAGACTTTTTTCCATGTGTGTACACACATATTTAGAATTGCATAATAGATTGTTAAAATATATACCTTACAATTCTACATATACGAAGCTCGTATAGTTATTATCTACACAGTTATCGTCATGTTTGTCTCTGAGTGCAGCAAACATCATATTAGCTAATCATATTAGCTGATGATGCCAAATAAAGTATTAATGAGCTATTAATGACATCGTTTTAATATCGTATTATATTTACTAGATAGTTGGCCAATGACGAACACTGTGTACGAACGTGTTTTTTGATTATTTAAAAGTTTGGCTATACAACTTTTTATCCTCTCTTGCCAAGAAATTGAGTAATCGCCAGACAACAATCGAATGGCTCAGAGAAGTTCGACCAATCCTTACTGAATTTCCTCGAAATGCCTCTTAATTCAGACGACATTCTCAACATTATTGATCATTATTCTTTGAACGCAACACTCGAACGCGGCGATAAATATCGATAACGACGTATCGATAGTTGTGCTCTGAATGAAAATGCATGTTGCATATGCATCGGTTTCTATCGGATTCGTTGGTTCACGACGTGATCGTGATCAATTCGTCGATTTAGGCCAAGTTTCAATAAAGCTTTTCATCGAGCCGAAACTGCTAATTTTGGATCGTCTGTATCGTGCATGAATCTGCTCCTACATTATGACAGTTGATTGCTTGCTCTGATATTTTTCACATAGTTTGACATCACATCGCATGATATCATGTCCAGATACAGGATACGAACGATTAGAGACCACTAGTGTATTCCGGCCTGGTAGATGTTGAGACTTTATTGAAGCTTGGTTTGCGTCAATCGCATACCTATAAAGTTCGCGGTTATACCGAACGTTGACGTAATAAAAGCACGCACTATGCATATATTCATTTCGCGATGCGTCAATACAATCGTTGAGTAACGAACGGTAGCGTTCAGTGTAGCAATTAGCTCGATATCTCGCACCCCAACGTTCCTCCGGCGTATCCGTTGTGCGTTCGTTAGATTTTATAAAATACGCGGATTAGGCGCGAAAGGAGGATATAAACATACACACACGCACAAATAGCCAATCGCATGTGTATCCGAGGCCTCAAGGCGAGAAAAGAAAAATGACAAAGAGAGACTGAGGCAACGTCGCCGTGGCGTTTGAAGACGAGAGAGAACGATGCTTTCGCAGATCCCATGTGAGATACCTGCAGCATTCTTCGTTCTGCAACGGGGCATTAAGCCGGATGCACATTCGTCGTGGACGACGTTCGCTGTATTCGTTTCCAAGAAAAATATCTTCCGCCTCGAAATGAATTTTACGGCAGATCTTGCCCGCGATCACAAGAGCCCGCTCGATTCTCGACGGCCCTCTTTATGAATGGCTCTCTCTCTCCCCCTCTCTATTTCTCTCTCTCTCTCTCTCTCTCTCTCTCTCTCTCTCTCTCTCTCTCTGCCTCTCCATTTTCATTTTATTGCTCAGACGAATTATTATTATCTTCGTTAACTAATAGGCTTATCTTATTCGCGCACGTCTCCGTTTTCGGAGAGGTAAGCCAACGAAAAAGAGAATCGTTCAAGTTCCTCAAACGCACGCCCGATGACAATTTCTCTCGTGATAAAGGAATCACATGCACCCTCCCGGCGCGTGATGTGCCGCGGCGCCGCTTTTATCAGCGGTGCGCATCTGATGAGGACCGAGATGTTAGCACTCCCACGCCGGTTAGGCCGTCCATTTATCCCACTCGACGTACAAAACTCCACCCTTCGCCTTCATTTGATATCTTCGATCGCAAAATAAAATAAAACGAAACGTACACATACGATTTTGATCCTTTAGAGGGAGAAAGAGGGACAGAAAGGTAGATAGATAGAGGGAGAAAGAGAGAGAGAGAGAGAGAGAGAGAGAGAGAGAGAGAGAGAGAGAGAGAGAG
>NW_022639476.1:2471640-2488719 GCF_010583005.1 Odontomachus brunneus
AGAGAGAGAGAGAGAGAGAGAGAGAGAGAGAGAGAGAGAGAGAGAGAGAGAGTGTGAGGGGAAAGAGGGAGAGAGAACTTCCAATTTCGCCGACGATTTAAGGCTTCATTGTACGGAGTTTGGGACGAAATAAAAAGAAATCGCGGTCGCGCCTCGCAAAATCATTAGTCTCCATTGTAGGATTTTACGATGGAATCCTGACGGTGCGTCTTGCATTTTCGCGCTCGCTCACGGCGGAGAGAAGGAGACACGGTGAAATGCGCGCGGTGATTGCACGTATGAGACAAGGTAGGAGAGACGGGGCGCGCGGACTGAAGAAAAGGAGAAAAGGGATTGATTCGAAAGAGTCGCCCGGTCGTCGACTATTCATAATCAAATATGACAAATCTAATAGATACCCGGCGCGATGCGGTTGTCTGGCCGCGTGAATCGCGAGAACAGTGACGGAAGAAACGCGGGAAGAGATAGAGAGAGAGAGAGAGAGAGGGGGGGGGGAAGGGGGGGAGAGAAGAAAGAGGAAACGAGGAAAAAAGAACAAGTGGTTTCACTCAAAGCACAAGGAGCGGGACGTAACGGTCCATTACGTCGGCGCCGTCGAGTCCTTTTCGACCGAGTTTAACAATAATATTGCCCCTGCCCCTCGCTGCGAAGGAAACTGACGGCCAAATTCGTGCACGAAAACGTGCTCGCCACAATGCCGTATCGCTGACGGAATTTAACGAGTATTGCATTGCCGACAGTGTCGTTAGTGGCGGAGAAGTTTGAGCGTGCACGACCACACCTTTCTAAGCATGGCCGGAAATGAGGAACAGCCGCAATTGTCATAGGACGGTACGAGAGACGTCACGTTAACGAGCTAATCGTCGCATTCGCATACCCGGTATGCATAAGCGTGCATGTGTACGCATTAACGCCTTGACCGTTGAACCAGTTGTGACTTGAGTGTATCGGGCGGAGAGGAAAACATTAGAGAGTTAGATTTGCGGTGAAAAATTCTGAGGGATATGTCTGTACGCGATGCGACACGACGACGCGCCGTATAAGCAACGTCGAGCTCTTGCTCTGCGTTCGCTTTAAACTCGACTTTAAACATCTCGCGATCGGCGCGAGTTCACACACGGGCGGAAAGATAAGGAGATACGTCGAGTGTATTAAAAAAAAAAAGAGAGACAACTGTAACGCATGCGTTCGTGCAATACACTTCCTCCGGCTGGGATATCTCGTTTTAACAACGGTCATAAAGTTAATATTTCCTTACATTGCGACTGCAATCGGGGAAAAGGAGCAACGCGCGGAACGAAAGCCGAAATATAAATAACGCGTAAAATAGCCAATTAAAATTTTGCAACGGGAGAGAAACCCGGCGGCGCTCGAATGGCCAAGTGAGATATTCGTTTCGCGAGAGGCGCGCGGCTGCACTCTGATTTCGTGAAATCTAAATTAACGCGGATAAACGTATTTATATCTCGCCGCGCCACACGAAATACTCGCACTGTCGTGTGACGAATAAGCGAGCGATAGCGATATCTGTTATTAATTATGACGAAAGTGAAAGCGCAACTGTGGGGTCTCTCTCCTTGCCGCTTTCGTCCCCGCGTTCGCGCTTACTTCATTTACTTAAACGTCGACGATCGGCCGTTTACGTTCGAAGATTAATGGGGTAATAGACAGCGCCGTAAATGATCGGTCGGCGAGATAATACGGCGCTATAATAAAACGTGTGTTTTTTGAACGTGTGTGCCGAGTCGGCCAGGCGGGCAAACAGGCAGGCAGGCAGGCAGGCAGGCAAGCAGGCAGGCAGGCAGGCAAGCAAGCAAGCAAGCAAGCAGGACGTGCATCATATTGTCGTGTTAAATTAAACCTAATATCACCTCGACTTCACGCAACGAGATATCGAGCACATATCAAGAGACACGGCGGTGTCCCGCGCCAAGTGCAACGCCAAGTGGCAGGGAGATAGAGAATCAGAGAGAGCGAGTGAGCGGACAATATGCATCTTCTTGCCTTGTCCAGAGCATACACAGGGTGTAGAAAAAATCCCCGGAATCTTTGGATACTTGGGAAATTAGATGTTAAGGAAAAACAATGTGAAGAATATACGGAGAAAATATCGTAGTAAGAATTTCAACAAAATTTTTGCAATCTTGGACCACACACAGTTATGATAGAAGTTACCACATATTTGTTTAAAGATGTTAGGCACATTTGACTTTCTATTGCGCCATTTATTGCAATTGCTTAAACGCGTTTTATATGGTAGATCGTCAAATTTGTTATATCTATAGTAATTTATACTACTCGACTGCAATTTCAGTACATAAAGAAAAGGGATGTCTAATTTCATAGGAAACATTGCTAAATGAAGTATAATTTTAATATATTTCCTGCTGCAATATTTCTGCCGTGCAGGAGGGTTTCTAATATTGGAGGAAAGCTGTAGCTTTATTCGGAAGAGAGAATGTATGTTCCTAATACTTTTATTACTCTTTTCTGAGAGATACTGTTTTTTACCCTTTTCTGAAAGGTATCTTTCTACTTTCCCAATCATTTTAATGTTCTCTCTTGTCTACATTTTTTCACTTTTTTCCTTTACTCTTTTTTTACTCCTATACATCACGATATTTCATTGCGCGGCTTGTCAATCTCGACGACTTGTCGTGAACCGAGAAAGAACGGTTGGAAAAAAGGACCGATACCTTAACGCTTTTAGTGCCGACCGAAAAAAATGTACCTAAGCGTAAAATACCGGACCAAATTATTGTTTGGTAGGATTTGAGAAAAAAAAGTATAAAAATAAAAGTAAGTAAATAATCCGCGACGCGGATAGTCCGGCAGCATCGTATGCGCAACGATATATCGTCGTTGGCACTTTTCGCAAGTGTCGCTACAACGATATATCGTTGTTCGGTACTATAAGAGTTAATACTTAATTTGAAAATCATCCAATGTTTTTCCCTCGACCTCATCTCTCTCGAAAAAATGCACATTATTAAATTGGGGACTTTTGCACGAGTTCGCGAGTGACACGATTCTGATCATGATTTTGATTGGACAGGCAAGGACTGTGAATATTCTCTGTCATCCGTTTATATGACGGCAGCCGACGCATCGTCGACGAGAATACTCGGTATTTCGAAAGCACGAGCACGTCGTATTCCTGCAAAACGAAGGAGCGAACGAATGAACGAACGGTTTCCGTGCCACGAGCCATTAATCTACGGGACAATGTTTTCTAACTGCATAGAACTGTCCCAATCCTTATTGCACTTGCTCTTCTTTCGAGAATGATGGAATTAATGTATTTCTCTGAATTGACTGTGGATAATCTTGGCGTCAGGCGAACAGCATGTTCGACAGGCACGCTTACTATTGAGGGTCCCCTAACAGGCGAAACCTAAATAATCAGTCTAAGGATTGACCTGGTGTTGTCGCGTCATACAACCGACGGAAGGTCGTCTCTGTGTCGAGACGTGATGAACGGCGGTTTATAATCTTTTCACCAAACAGACATGGCGCGCCATGAGACAGTCGGCAGACGTCTATCCGCTGGGTTTGGGTCGAGCTAATTATATGCGCGCGACTAATTGTCTCGCTAAAACTTCACTTCGCACCGCAGAAGAAAGGGATAGCCGGCGCCACAGACACCGGATGCTCCGCGATCGACAGGTCGAACGGGAGAAGTCGAAGAACTACCGGAGAAGCCTTTCTCAGCGCCGAAAAACTGAAGGCGTTTTTTCGTGACGCGCAATTGCACGCGCGACTTTTCACGCGCGGCTTAACATTTTGGTCGTAATCTTTTCAACGGGCCGCTTCACAGCCACATAGATTTCACGGCGGGCATCGCTGAGGAATATGTGTCATGTCGCGTAAACAGACTATAATAATATTACTATAAATACATCGCCGGCGAGACCATATGCAGGCGCCGGCGCCGGCGCCGCCGTCACCGCCGCCGCCACCGCCGCCGCCGACGGCGGTCGGCCGCGTACATTACACGCGCCGAAGCATTATCCGTCCTACGTATTCGACGTACTCGCTCTCTCGTCCGCGTCCCTCCTGTTCCCTCCTCTCTTTCTGTCTCGTTTCTTTTGCCACGCTGTGCCGTGCGCGACGACCTCTCTCGTTCACGCGTTTCTCACTAAACTGACCGGATCGCGACATCGAGCTCTGCGACTGCCTTGGGTCGGTCGAACGATCAACCGGCCCGATCATCATTTTTCTCGGTCCTCTCCCTCTATTCAGCTCGCCTTGAATGCGAAGCGCCGTCGTGTGCGGCGGCGGCGGCGGCGGCGGCGGCGACTTAAAAAAAATATGACGTTCTTCTGTTTTAATCAAGCCTTGATTTTCTACCGCACGTTCTAATCCGCTGACGTTTATGACGTAAATCGAAATAGCTGGTAAACAGGCAACGACTGTCGCGTAGTTTCAGTCTAAACTTGGAAGCAGAAATTAATCGCTCTTCTCAGCGCGTTTCATAATAAATCTTAATCTAATCTTAATAAGATTTATCTGTCGGGAATTATTTAGAAAACTTTCCTATCGGATATCGATTGCTTTCTCAAATTTGCTGGAAAAATATTTAGGTTTTTTCGCTCCTAAGTACAGTAGTACACAGAGAGAATATTATATTATAATAGCAAAAATTATATTAAGAATACATTTCATCTTGTTCCTTGTAAAGCTAGACTTATAATGACATAGTAGTCATCAATAATAAAAAATAAAAAATATTAATTCGACGGAGGACTAATAATATATATATTTGCATAAATCTGAACTTTTTTTATTTTAATGGGATAAATATAAATTGCTTGCATGAAAAGCCAGGGTCTTAAGAAAATGTATATTTTCTTATTTGAAAAGTATATTAGTAAATAAATATATTATTAGTACTCATCGAATAAATATTTTTTTTATTTTTTAAATATACTTTCTCTCACAAGAAACAGTAAATTTGACAATGTGCTGTACAATATAAAGAAACGCTAAAGTAACTACAATTACTCTGTAATAGAAAGTCAAACATGCATAACATATTTAAAGAAATGTAGTAATTTTGTATGATCCAAGATTGCGAAATTCTTTCGTGATTTTTACACTGCAACGTTTTCTCCTCGTATATATATATCGATTGCACACGAGTCGCTGTATCTGTTTGAAATCGTCCGATTTCAGTGGAACACATGCGCTTAAAAAAAAATCTTGGAGCGCGAACGCGTCATAACGCACGTGCCGCGCGTGGAGAAAGAAAACACGCGTCTGTCGATCGATGGTAAACGCAGAGATGTTACTGCGAAATGATCGTTTTCAGCGCGTCCGTAGAAATTGGGGGACGAATTTTCGGCCGCGGCGTATAAACGCACGAGCTATCTTCTCCACTCGTTGAAACCACGTCGCGTCTCGCGCCATGGGCGCGAGAATTCGTTCGCCGCCTTCGAACGCGCGTACGTGCTTATTTATTAGGGATTTATGCGTCGCGTGCAGATTATTATGTAGGTACGCACAAGGAGGTATTATTCGTCCCACACGTTCGCGCGGTCGTTACCGCGGCTTCAATGACCTCTCTGAGGTCGAGTATGTCGAGTATGTCTCTTGGGCGTGTATGTAAATTATGTAGTTGTGCACGAGGAAGTGTAACGTTGTCGCGAATACGACAAAACGATGCGTAACCACGGTTCCTGTTTTTCCGAATTGCTTACATCGGGGACACCTCCGCTTAATGGAAGGAAAGTCGAGGTTTTCACCTCGTATTCGCTCACAGGGGACGAAACGATCGCTGTTCAAGTATTTTGCTTGAATATTTGCCGTTGTTTGTTGTCACGAGACATAACAAATTCGTCACGTCCGACGAAGTCTCGCAACCTGGCGTCACGTAGATTGCGATATATTCCCCGTTAGTAGAATTAATAGCGGCGCCACGCGATTACCATGCAAACGATTATCATAAACCAAACGGAAAATACTATAAAATTTAAATATTAATGACAAGTGTCTGTGCTGAGAGACAGGGAAAGGTGCTGCTTTTCCTTACTGTGCCGTCGGCCTCGTATCGCGTGGTCGGGCTTATCGTATTCACATTAGCAGCTATCCCGACGTGAATTAACGCCTGATTATGCGCGGCATTCTTGAATGCGTTTACAATTGTACGCCTGTAGTATATATATGTTCAATTTAAATAGCAATAAATAGCATCTCTCCCCTTAGCTCTCTCCCTCTTGGGTGCAAAATTAAATCTGTACCTCGGGGGGAAAAATAGGTCGACGTTTAATCGACGGAAGAAGCTTTAAAACTTACGAAATTCATGAACCTTGAAATATTTAATTATAAAGAAATCAAACAAATATTTCCCCTGGAATGCGTCTACAAAGCTGATCCTACCGCTCTATTGAATGATTAGAAAGTTTAGACTTTATAAATATTAAGGCTTCATTGAAGCCTCATTTATTTAGTGTAGATATTTTAACGTTTATTCGTTAAGAAACCTTAACAAGTTTTCCCATATACAGAAAAATAAGTACTATTCAAATAAACGTTTCTTGTTTCAAGTATATCATAAGTCTGTATATCCGCGAATCTGACATCATAAACATTAAGTATATCAAGCATAAGTTTCAAGTATATCATAACTCCATCATAAGCATCAAATATATTCGAAATATATTCCAAGTCCAATAGGTTTGATATTTCACTCGAGAATAATAAAATAAAATTTTTCGGTTTATGTACTACATAGAATCATATACTCGAGAAATTATCTGTAGAATAAAAGTTTATTTCGTAGAAATAATTCTACGAAATAAACTTTATATCTTACAAATAAAAATTTTCAAGTATTTTTTCTCAATATATAAATTTTTTCTTCGATAAAGTTTTCATTCTTACAAAAAAGAAAAAAATTCTTTTTTTAAGTACATGATATAATAAGCTTTTCTAAATTTATATTTTTAGTCTATTGTCAAGGAAAATATCCTTTCGCTGAAGATAACTATTACACAAAAGAAAGTAAATTGAGCAACCGCTTTTCTTACCGGAGTAGAATGACATTTTTCTGTGTATACGACTTTGGATGTTACATATACACGCGCGCGTGCGAGCTTGAAAATCGTAATTCCAGTTATAATATCAAGGCGTACACGACGACGTCCAGTGTGCGCGCGCGTGTGTACGTGCGCGCACGCACGAAAGTAAGTGGCGTGTGCACGTCGTTAAATGATGGGAATGTTGGCGCCGTCGTATGACTCCGCGCGGAGATGTGTATAGCCACGCATAGCTTCGGTCTGGGCAATGATGTGGCGCAAGAGAAGTTTGCGGCGCTAGCGTGAAGATCTGCTATGTCCAATCTGGAGTAATAAAGCGCGAAGCTCACCTCCTCCTCGGCCTTCGTCCGGTGCCGCGCTCATCCTTACCTCACCCGTGCTCATCCGATCTCGTCTCATCTGGCCCCGCCGCGCCTCGTGTCGGATGAAACGAGGTGTTGGCGCCCACGCCGAGCATAACGCCATAGAAATTCTTTACGGGCATTATGAACTTTTTTACCTGCGCTCTCTCGCGATGCTCGCGCGTCGCGAAAAATTCGCGCCATTGTTCGCGACTGAGGATAAGGTCCGTTTAGCGCTGCAAGTGCTTCGGAGCGACGAACAGACCAATCGTATTGCTTTATTTGACGCTTCGGAACATTTGCAATGTCGAACGGACCCTGCCCTGAGTATGGCGCCACGATGACGATACGGCAATACGTGCGCGCGACTCCAGACAGCGCGAACTTCTAAAAGATGTCTTTGAACTTTCTTCACCATTGTCAGTCGCTGACTTCGTATATCACGATATTGCTTGTTCTCAACTCGTATGATACACGATATTGCTCGTATGACAGCAATGCCGGAATTCATTGACTGGTTTGCATTGATCTATTTATGCAGCGCGTTGACGATATCGGTAACAGAAATCGGTTGAAAATTTTCAGCGAATTCGGACGTAATCGCTCCTTGCAAGCAAGCAGAGTGTCATGTGTGCTTAAATTTTGACAATATCTTAGATAGTATAAACTTGTACAATATTAGATCTTATATTTACCTACAATGCAGCTGAAGCGAGGCTCCTGTTCGACTTAGGAACTACACTTTGGAATAACAGCGGAGAGAAACCAAAGAACGACGAGAACGCACGATGGTTTCTCGGGACACTTTCCGATGTGCCCTCTGAACGAGAAGATGCAAAATGTTTCAACTAATTACTTTTCAACGCTGTCGGTCAAGTCGCTGACTCCTGAGAATAGCTGCTTCGAGAGCCTAGAGATGACGCGCTCTCTTGCATTCAAAACCATTTATACCATATATGTAATACTACTATATGGCGCGTAGAGGAATTTTTACGTGTAAACGTAAAAATATATACGTGTAAACACACGAATATATATGTGTAAACATAGCGACGTCTTTTCGACGTCGATCGACAAGTCATTTCTCACTGGAAATGTATTAAAGAAACTGAGTAATTGATAATAAATAAGAAAAATAAATATAGAAAGTTCTATAACGTTGTATGTGTATATGAGGTTAGTTCGGTAAGGCGTTAGGTCTAATCGTATTGACCATGATGGAAGGATAAACGTTAATCATGCGCTTTGTACAGACAAAACACTGTTTCCCTATTCTTGAAATTTTTGCGTATACATAATTTTCATTGCGCAGCTATTTTATGGTATGATTAAACTTGCGCCGTAAAACTTACGTATACGCAACTATTTCAAGAATAAAAGCCCTGATATTGATACAGAAAAAGACAGACAAGCATTGTCTACACCGTAGTGTTGCGATACCGCTGAGAGCTCTACGCGCCATATATTAGTATTACATATATGATTTATATCCTCCGATGTATGCAGGTAGAGATCTATAGTGCTGTAGTAGTTTACCAAAGATATAAAGAATGGACTGCGCCATCCGTGTGTGAAATTGATCGACAAACATGAGTGAGATAAGACGCGAGACGGCCAATCTCTATCTCTTTCCATTTAAGAGTATAACGTTGACTAGAAAGAGAGGAAGATTGGTCGTCTTCACGTTCCCTCTCTCTCATGTTTCTTGACTACATTTGATATACTATAAAGATACGGATGGCACAGTCCATTCCTTATGCTTTGTAGTTTACAGTATGCGCAGAGAGAAGCCTGAGAGCGGCCACCAGCCTGATCTTAGTGGCCAGAGCTAGGCACATTTTCGAGACGCCATCTAACAAAGTACGCCTTTACTACGGTCGTTAGGTGCATTTTCGTGGTGGTAACGATAAAGTGGAACGATAAAGGACAGATGTCTAATCGCTCTGTTCTTGTCTCATCACTGATGAGTGGACCGCGCGACGTAGGCACGAAGCCAGCTAGCGGCGAATTTATCGCAAAGCTAAATTATCTCTCATCAGTCTCGTTTTTTTCGCGCTGCGTTGCGCGTAATTTTGTAAAGAAAAAAGATTTGGAAACTGGACACTATGAAACAATAAGTAAATATACAAGTTTTAACATGCCGCTTATATTTTTTGCTTATTTCTCGCCAACCACAAAAAATATCGATGTGATTCAAAGAAAACTATGTTCTCCACAATTTATCACATTGGAATTCAGAATTTACAATAATATTAATAATATTAATACTATAATAATACTATTAATAACATTCATTAAATTAAAGCCGTGGAAGCGTGCGTATTTTTCGACGTCGCTGACAGCCATTTTACTACTGATTGCATTTCTCGGTAACCACTGAAAATATCAAGATGACTCCAAGGGCACTATCTACCTCACAACTCATCTTATTGGAATCAATAGTTTATAATAATATCGGAATAATATCGGAAACCTGTAATATCATGACAAACTTTTGGCCCATGCGCAGATAAGTATCACTGCGTATGCGCGAATATCTGAAAATAAAGCTACGATGGATCTAATGTTATAGGCGTATTGGCATATTGGAAAATTGTTTTTAAGATTCTGGGGGTGCTATTGAGAGAGTAGAGTGACGCTAACACACATTGTCATTAAGGAGACGATGCAAGGCGAAATGCGCACTTCTTTCTCGAAATTGAACTCTTGCAACCGCGATATTACTTTAAAAAAACTGTGAAAAATTGCTAACATTATCTATTGTCCCGCGTTAGGAAGTTCTAAAAAATTGAAACCTGAAAATTTTCCGACGATTGTGACATTAATTTCGCGAGCAGTTTTAGTAATCATGTTAGATCGTTTCGCGCCGCACGATATCGAATTTTATTTAATGATAAACTCTGTATTTTACGAAATGCAATTGCGACGCAAGCTTATGCGAGAAAGAAAATTGAAAAAATTAACGACTGGCGGAAGATCTATCGAGGCTGGCGATGTGATTACGCATTTTCTATAGCGCAATCTCTATGGCGCAATCTTTGTACGTTGGCGCATTGATCGAGACACTTGAAAGATCGCATTCAATAAATAATTTTACAAAAATTTTGAATTCAGAGCGATACTCGATATTTTAATGGCAATTGGGAGAAAAATACCTAAAAATTTGCTAAATTTATGTAAAAATGCATTATTACTAATATTATTGTTTGTAAAAACGATCTTTCAAATGTTTCGAGCAATGTGCTTTATTGGACGGCACATACACACACTACACCACAATAAATCGCAGTAACATCGATTTATAAACATGCATTACACGAAAAAACTTTTTGTCTTTCTATTACCAATTTATTTTCTTATTTGACTCACCGATCCGTCGATCAGGGCAGCCACGTTCTGCTTTCGTTTCTGGAATAGAAAAATGTTTCGCCGATTAGATTCGTGCATTGATGTCGGTTTGAGTAAAAAAGCTTGAAATATTAAACAAAAAATAAGCGCGCGATATTTTTCACGCTGGGAGAGTTTTTCGGAATACACTCACATTTAGAATGTTCCATTTTCTTTTTTCTCGATGTTTCACAAAAATTTCTTAATTAAAACAAATTAACATTTTTCAAGTGGTGATGTTACTCAGGAAAAATTCTCCTCGTGTGTAATTACGTGTTAATTATTGGCTTAATTGTGGCGAAGTTAAAATGTGGTATTAAGGCTCCTGAGGAGTCGCATCATCCATTTCTTTTTAATGACATCAGAAGCGAGAAAACGCATGCTAAAAATTCCTGCAAAGTACTTCGAGATAAACAGATATATCCACAAAACGACATTTGCGATCGATTAAGTACACCTCTAAAATATTCCGTACACTTTCCTTTTGTTCTAACAATCGATAGATAATTATAAAATAAATGTGACGTGCAATCGTCTTTTCTAACCTAATTTCCTCATTATCTTGTCATATTAATTTTCCGATTATCTATTGATTTTTAGAAAGGAAAGTGTACGGAGTATTTGAGAGGAGTATTTAATCGATCGCAAATGTCGTTTTGTAAATATATCTATTTATCTCGACGTATTTTGCAAGAATTTTTAGCATGCGTTTTCTCGCTTCTGACGTCATTAAAAAGAGATGGATGATGCGATTCCCCAAGAGCCTTAAAAATCAGCGCGAAAAAAGTTTAGAAAATAACGCAGCAGCTCCGCGACGCGCTCGCTTGATAAGCGGCTGATAGCGTGGAGTGACTCCCGAGAGCACGTGCTCGCGCACGCGTGTTTACCTGACCGGCCACGCACCCCCCCTCCCCCCAACGCGCCGCTCAGTCATCGGCACGAGCTAGCCGTTACGACGGTCTGTTTGTTTACCTAGCCTTTGTTGAGCTTAGAGTTTCCGTTAGGGCCGTAGCACACAGAAAAACTTAAGCAGAAAGACGTAAGCAGTAAGCAAATTGGTCAATCACAGTCGTTGATTCTTGGACTGTAAGAAGAATCAATAATTGGTCAATTTGCTTACTGCTTACGTTTTACTGCTTAAGTTTTTCTATGTGCTATCAGCTTTAGGGCCTTTGCACGTAGAAAAATTTTAACCGTAACCGTAAGGTCGTAAGAAAACTGACCAATCACAGTCGATTATTTCTCGAACGCAAGGAAAATAATCAACTCTGGTCAGTTTTCTTACGACTTTACAGTTATGGTTAAAATTTTTCTACGTGCAAGGGTCTTTACCCAGGTTACTATTACAAGTTGCTATTACCGATTATTCCATCATCATTTTGTTATCACACGATTGTCGAGCAGATATTATTATCACTAATAATAATCACTAACATTTAATATTCGAATATAATTACTTCTTTATTCGATTATTACTTAAATAACCGGCCGCATATACCGCGAGGAGAAACGAGAAGATTACTTATAAATGACGTCTTCACGATACGCCCCGGCGATCGCACATCGCTATTCTCGACACTCCCGTGACTTATTAACTTACTTTCGACGGATTAAAGACGCGTAAAATGCGGAGCGATGTCGATCGATGTGTCCACGGCGGTTGCTCGATGCAGAAGGATCAGTACATTATTACGGAGTAATTTCCTCCCTTCTCGACATATATAGCTAAGGTGACCAGACGTCCCGATTTTTCACCCTTTTTTCGGCCGGACCAGACGTCCCGAATTTTTTCGGCCGGGTCATGTAAACACACATGCGTGAGCACGTGCTTGAGCGTCACGCCATACCCAAATAAAAATGCGTGATAATCATGTTTTATCGCAAAGTGACTTCATACTATGACTCAAATTTGATACTTTTTTAAAGATCATTATGTGATCTCATAACATGAGCACCAGATGCACACAAATGATGTACAAATTATGTTGCAAATTCTTGACATGATGTTGATTATTATTATTAAATAAAGTTTATTATTAAATAAATTTTTGTGACATCATAACATGTCTACATTCTGAGGCGCATATGAGCCCGCATCGGTGTCTATTCTCGTTCTTATGTCTGAAGATACATGAATACAATATCAGCTCAGAATGAACACATTTTTCTATCTGGGTAATACTCTCAACTGTCGAGACGATCACATCGGGAGTTACCGATGGTCTAGTTTTACAGTAATATCACCGCTAGCATCGTGCCTACGTCGCTCATCAGTGATGAGACAAGAATAGAGCGATTGGACGTCTGTCCTTTTCTAACTTACTATCATTGTACAGAAGTACAACAGGCTCGAACCAGGCGTATTTTATCGTTACCACCGCGAAAATGCGCTTAACGCACGTAATAAAGGCGTACTTTGTTAGATGGCGTCTCGCTCTGGCCATTGAAATCAGGCTAGTGGCCGTTCTCATGCTTTTCTCTGGTACTATAGAGAATGTGCTAAAGATATTACATTTGTTGCATTGCAGTTATCCCTTCTAGCTAGCAATATAGATGGAGTGTGTCTGACATTCGTTTCACATTGGAATTTAAATTTTTGGATGTATAGCAACTGTATTAATGCGTAAGAAAAATGTGGTTTGCCAGGTTTTCTCACGTGATATTACACTCGTAATTTGAAATATAATTTAAAGTGTTTATTCGTCGTTATTAGTGCCAAGAATCAACAATTGCAACAAAGTACGGTTTAATTTTTATTCATGGCGGTCTTAACCTTATTTTTAAATCAGACTTTTGTGCACGCAGTAACAGCATTTAGACATTCCTCTTTGCCCTTGGATGTATATTTAACTATATGTTTGTAATTAATTTACCATTTAATGTTCTATAATTCTTTGTATTAACATGCTATCTGCGAATTATTGCATCTGCTATGATAGATGTGTTCTTGAATATATTTTATATTGTATTAATATTGTATTAATGTAAGATAGGGAGAGTAAATTTGTTAGCTTTAGGATTTCAAATTTCAAATAATTTTGGGATCACGAAAATAGTTACAATATGAATAAAAGTTGTTACTCATGCCTAGAGAAGTAGAGATACAGTACTTGATTTATGAATCTCATATCTATGTATCTGAGGAGATAATATTGTTCAAATTGTAAGATCAGTCATGATTTTTTGCAGCCAAAGTACAAGATGCGTAGTAGAAGTAACTCTGGAGTCCGTTTGGACTATTACCAACGAATTGTTCATAAAATAATTATGAATCATCAGAATCCTGTGACAGGACTCTTTCCTGCCAGTCCTAACAATGATCATGCTTGGATACGTGACAATATTTATTGTATACTTGCTGTATGGGGTTTGTCAATGGCATACAAAAAGATAGCTGATGCTGACGAGGACAGAGCCAAGACTTATGAACTTGAGCAGAGTTGCGTTAAGCTGATGAGAGGTCTACTGATGGCAATGATGCAACAAAAGGATAAAGTAGAAAAGTTCAAGTCTAGTCAAAATCCACACGATGCCTTGCATGCAAAGTATAGTTCTGTCAATTGTCAAACTGTAGTTGGAGACACTGAATGGGGACATCTTCAAATTGATGCCATTTCTCTATACCTTCTAATTCTGGCTCAGATGACAGCTTCTGGCTTACAAATCATTTTCAATTTGGATGAGGTAATCTGATATAATACTCACAGAGGTTATACACTTAAAAAAGAAACTGCAATTCTTACCTAATTAAACTTTCCTGTTATATTCACGGAGTAAACAAAAGAGTTTCTGTGTTACTTTGTGGAATTGATCAGAGTAGATTAATTGAGAGTCTACCAAAAACAAATGGAATATTTTTGTTTTAATGTTTTAGGTGGCCTTTATTCAAAACTTAGTATTTTACATCGAATCTGCTTATTGTACTCCAGACTATGGGATTTGGGAACGAGGGGATAAGACAAATCATGGCTTGCCAGAGTTAAATGCGAGCAGTATCGGAATGGCAAAGGCCGCGATGGAGGCAATGAACGAATTGGATCTGTTTGGTGCGAGAGGCGGACCCACGTCGGTCATTCATGTTTTGGGCGACGAAGCACAGAAATGTCAAGCAGTGCTGCAATCCATGCTACCCAGGGAATCGAACTCTAAGGAGTTGGATAGCGGGTTGTTGTCCATCATAAGTTTTCCTGCGTTTGCAGTGGATGAGCCTAACTTAATTCATTTGACTAGGGATGCTATTATCAAAAAATTGCAAGGTCGATACGGATGTAAAAGGTTTTTGAGAGATGGATACAGAACGCCAAAGGAAGACTTGAACAGGCAAGATATTTATACTTACAGATATTTTTTAGATTTTTAGAAATTTTATGCGCAATTCAGGCTTAAATAATGGTTAATTTTCTTTTTTAATAGACTGTACTACGAGCCTTGGGAACTTCGCATGTTCGAGAACATCGAATGCGAATGGCCACTATTTTTTTGTTACTTGATACTGGATTACTGCTTCCAAGGTAATAAAGAAGCGGCCGTAGTATATACGAAGCAGCTGGAAGAAGTAATGATTAAAACAGAGGATGGTATGAAATTAGTTCCTGAATTATATGCCGTTGCACCTGAAGACGTGTCGGCGGAATATGCCGAACCCGGTAGTCAAAGCCGAGTAGCCTTTGGTAGATGTCCATTTATGTGGGCGCAATCTCTCTACATCCTGGGAAAATTGTTGCAAGAGGTAAAATTAAAAACAAAATTGTCTCAATATATGTATTAATTTTTATTTGTCACAATTAAAGCACCAATCTATTGTGTAAAAATACTTATCACAACTGTGCTCGTAGGGATTTCTCGCTGTCGGCGAGTTAGACCCATTAAATAGGCGATTATGCAGTGAGAAAAAGCCAGATGTAGTGGTGCAAGTGGTTATTTTAGCAGAAGATACGGAAATCCGAGAGAAAGTGGCACAGCATGATATACACGTGCAAACGATCGCGGAAGTCGCACCGATAGAAGTGCAGCCCGCGAAAGTTCTTAGTAATCTCTATACATATTTAGGTAAGACTCAGTAAAATTGCGAATAGTTGAGATAATTTTGCGTTAAAAAAATATATACAAAATATCTCTAATGAAACTTGGTAATATTTCACTTTCAGGACGCAATAAGAAACTGGGTTTGTCCGGGCGTAAGTCGAGAGATGTGGGAATTCTCAGCACTAGTAAATTGTATTCCTTGCAAGACAAGATATTTGCGTTTACACCGCAGGTAACAGCGCTTTGCGATAAGCCTACTACTATCTTTCTTTTTCTTTCTCTTCCTTTTTCCTTTTTTTCTTACTTTATCTATCTCTTTCTTCTTGCATTTGTATTTCTTACATTTCCTCTTATTCTTACATCGAACACCAGTTGACAGACATGACCCGCTTCTACATCGCATCGGACTATGAGCTCATGATTGATATATTCAAAGGCGAAATTAATTTCTTGAAGTCTAGTTGGCAGAACATGTTGGGTCGGCCCCTCGTGGTCATGCCTCTGAAGAGCATTCATCTAGGTAATTCAAAGATTTGAAGATCACAGCTTTTCTTTCATAGTTGTGCTAGTTTAGTCGCTCTGGAATTCGTTCAAACCATCTTGACCAGGCAAATTGACCTCAGCGGTTGACCAAATGCAGAATTTTTCGTGTGAGACCCTCGTTCACCTCGAAAACTGTGGTTGTCCGCTCGGAACGACTAACATGTTTGCCTGCATGCATCACTTGTTCTTGTCACGGTTTTCAATTAATGTCTAGTTAACCCTCTATGGTTTAATGTGATTTTGAACACACTGTACAGAACGTATTATTTCTTAATTTATATTTAAACATTTTGATTCGGTACTTTCTCAGCAGAGAAATAATATTATCCATAGAGGATTAAGAGAGATAAGGGAGTTTTCAAATTGTTGTGATCGACGATCGAGTTATAGCTGGGATAAAGCGAAAACAATTTGAATTACAGCTGTCAATGTTCAATATAGTCTATGGCAATTATTTACAGAAGATTACATTTCACAGATCACTTTTATTCTGACATATATTATAAAGATAGAACCTTGAATTACTTGTACTTCACGTGAGGGTTGCATTTCTGAGGTTTGATTTCTGAGATATGTTATTTTAGTATTGCAATTTTTCATATTTGAATATTCTCAGTTGTTTCCTGTTGCTATTATTCCAAACATATCATTCGTGCTGTTTTCCTTTGTTTACATTTTTCATATTGTGTTTTAAATTGAAAATAACTGAGAAAGAGAGAGAGAGAGAGAGAGAGAGAGAGAGAGAG
>NW_022639476.1:2488853-2502427 GCF_010583005.1 Odontomachus brunneus
AAAAAAAAAAAAAAAAAAATATATATATATATATATATATATATATATATATATATATATATATATATATATATAAATATTATGATGATCCGTGAGGTATAATTTTTTATAAATTATGATCTAGATTATAACGTTAATGTTTCGTGATGCTGTTCATTACTAACATGACTTGAGATCACTTGGACTTCAAAAACGAATGCGATTTGTGAGCTGTGTTGACGTTAAAGATGTTCGACGGAGATAACGAGGGGCGATCACTTTGTCTTAGAAGGAAACTAGAAAGAAATCATCTACGGAAATGTAGCTTACTATGTGTTTGTTGGTATACGTGTGTTGCATGTGTTAGAACTTTGACACGGAGGAATACTACACGACAAATGACGCTGCCCTGCTTGTCAACACTTTCACAACCAACTTGGCCTTCCTTACAATCAACTGGAAGCAAATGCTCGGCAGGCCAACCATAACACTTGTCGCTACTCATAATCATCTAGGTATGCCTTCGTCGCAAGCTTTAGATCATCCTACCATGGAAAGCTTAACACAAATGGTACATGTAATGATGATCATGTACTATTTCGTAGCATGAAATCAATTGTTAGAAATCACATAGAGAAGCTAAGAATATGTTATTGTTTCCAGCGAGTAAAACATACAATTCTTTTATTTTTTTTATCAAGATTAATCTGTAATTCTTTTCTAGATCAAGGTAAGATACCCTTAGCCATGATAACCACTATGAAGAAGCTCAAGAGCGGCTACATCAATGGCACTAGAGTGTCGTTAGGAAATTTGAACGATTTCTTGAGTACCTCGTGCATTACGAATCTTAGCTTCCTAGGAAGTTCCGAAGACGGCCGTCCTGACAAGCTGAATCCTCAGGTATATGATATTTAAATGACAAACATAAAGTATTTTTACTATACGAAGTATTATAATGAAGTATTTAATCAACGTAAGATAATTAAGCCAATTCGCGGGTGTGTTAGTGTTTTTCATTTCATGTTTGAAAGGTTCATCAGTATTTAGAAGAACATCTGATGCGTTCGTTCCCTCATCGTACAGGACTTCTCAACAAACAAGGACCGACTCGTACAGGGAAAAACGTGCGACGCAGGATGTCCGTGAAAGGCGCGATAAAGAAAACCCGATCTATAGCCGTCGAACGTAAGTAATGTTCGTTCCGCCGACGAACTCTGGACGGAATGGTTTTCATTTGCTAACTGTGTGTTGACTATATGTTTTTTAAAGAGGACTCTTAAACGTAATGTCTTCCTCCTGTCGCGGTTCCTAGAACCACTTTCCAAGAACGTAAGTGCACTAACTGAATATTATATTAATTAATATGCTTGAATTTAACCGAAATTTATAATGACTGTTTATGAAAAATGTTACGCCAAAAAGCGTTATGCCGCTCTAGACTGTTGATTTTATGTGTCTCTTAATTTATTTACTGATTTGCTTCTCATGTTTTTTACGAATATTTACATAGATAATTGTACACTTTGCTTTCATGCTTATATAAAGATTAGTTTATGTGATAAATAATATCTTATATATTAGTACTGTTAGTACTGTTAGTATTATTAAACATGTACACATAGAAATAGTTGATCTTTCTGCATGATTTTAGCTGATATTCTTGGTATGGCAGGAGAAGACCGTAGACCATCTTTAATCACAAATCCATTTATTGAAGTGACGGACACCACTTTGTCTCCCAGCGCTACTCAACCGATGACAATTGACCGCACACCATCGCCGACGGAAGAACTCTTGCCATGGAAAAACTCTCCCAAAGTATCTAGACATAGAACAGTATCCGAAACTCAGTACGCCGAGACAGAGGTGGAAGAGTTACTGTCTATGCTACGTGAAACGGAAAGTCTCGAGGAGCAAGGAGACATACTGCAATATCTTGTTAGTTATTTCCTGATTTTAATTTATTTTTAACAAGCTCCTGTATAAATTTTGTGTTATTGCAATTTGTGTTATACATTATAGTTCCCTTAGTTAAGATTCTTGATGGTTAAAATCTGGAGCCGATAGAAACTAAATAAACGTTTTATATATTACAGGTGGATTCGAAAGGACTATATTTTAACACGGGTGTACTTGAGGAAGGACATCCCGTTCTGGTGAAAGATTTGTTAAAGAGTCTCTACGAAAAGGCTTGTCAGCAGAAAATGTGGGGTATCGTACGACACAGCGCCGGTATGTTGGGTAAACGAGTGGAGGATTTGGCGAAAGCTGTTACCGATCTGCTGGTGCGCCAGAAGCAAGTGACCGTCGGCATGCCGCCGACCAATGAGCATACAATAGTTGCGCCTTTGCCGGAGAATGAGTTGCGAGCTTTGATCCATCAGGCATACGGCGACGATGAATCGACTGCTATGTTGACGCAGGAGTTGCTCGTCTATTTGGCGATGTTCATCAGAACGGAACCGCAGCTATTTCACGAGATGCTGAGGTTACGGGTCGGTCTGATCATCCAAGTTATGGCGACGGAATTGTCACGAACGTTGATCTGCACCGGCGAGGAAGCCTCTGAACATTTGTTAAATCTGTCTCCATTCGAGATGAAGAATTTATTGCATCATATCATGAGTGGAAAGGAATTTGCCATTAGCAGTGGTATAGTATTTATATATTCATTATTATTTATTATTTAATCGCAAGAGATTCGAATTTTGTGTTCGAATATGTTTATATTGTTCATATTGCAGTTGGCCGTGGTAACTTCTCTGTCATCAGCTGCAAATCGAGCAAACTTAGTAAGGTAATGCTGTGATTATTAATATCATGTACCATATAATATTCTACTTATGTCACGATTACTCTTCTGATTTTTATCGATTTACGATATATAGCACACAGACTGTATGGAAAATACCGAAGTATGTTTCAATTCCTTTCTATTTGTTTAATGTTGAGTTTTAATTCCTAACAGCACAGATGGGACATCCAGAATACATCCTGAGGAAGTCCTGAGAACATTTCTTCGTTCTCAGGATATCCTTAGGACGTCCTCAGGAGATCTTATGCTATCTGGGATCTTATTTTTAAAATGCTCGATTATAAAATTTTGAATATTATTATGTTGTGACTTAATGGTTTGCGAATTACGTGAAAATAAAGTTCTTTCTTTGGCATAGAAATCTCAGATTGGCGGTTTCTTAAGCGCTGATCAAACTGACGGCGCTGAGGCGGAAGTCGATCGACAAGGCCAGTGGTTACGAAGACGACGACTGGATGGCGCATTAAACAGAGTACCAAGAGATTTTTACCCACGTGTGTGGCAAGTACTTGAAAGGGTAAAATCATTTTTATTCTGTAATTTAAATCATTTTTATCATTGGCACACAGAATACGATATACTCTATTTATATGTATTTTTATATAAGAAAATGCTACAATTTTCAACAGTGTCAAGGTTTAGCAATCGAGGGAAGGGTATTGCCTCAGAATCTCACGCAGGAAATGACATCAGGTGAACTGAAGTTTGCGCTAGCCGTAGAAACAGTTTTGAATACTATACCACAGCCGGAATACCGTCAACTTGTTGTCGAAGCTCTAATGGTATTGACGTTGGTTACTGAGCACAACATTGTAGCATCTTTGGGTGGTCTGATTGCAGTGGAACATTTAGTACATAAAGCAAATGCTATTTTCTTGGAAGATCAGGTACGCACAATATATTTTATTATTATTTATATAAAATCAGTATGTTCTGAGCGAAATTTTCCTCACATCAGAATTACGTTATGTTAAAAAGATACGATGAACCATTCCTTCATATGTGATAATCACGTAACTTACAGATGATTGTCGAGGGTGATGCAACATTATGTTGCGCGAAACCGAAAGAACAACGTGAAACGACAGCCATGGGAACGTTATTATGCGGTGGAGCGGCGTACGTTTGCCAACATTTTTATGATAGTGCACCCAGTGGAAGTTATGGAACGATGACGTATATTACAAGGGCCGTTGCCTCGATGCTGCCCTGCCTGCCAAAGGATGCTGACTTGGAGTGCTCCATATCGTAGTAACTTTAGTGAGGAATGATTTTCACAATTATAACTACAACATAAAGATTTCGGCGTTGAAGTAATGCTCATTATATGTAGTGATGAAAATTATGTTTGCGGAATTTCTTGTATAAAATAACTTGTGATTTTGTAACCAGGCACTTCCAATCGAGAAATATAAACAAATGTAAATTCCAATTTTAAATTATAAACATTGTATTGTAATGTTGAGATATATTAAAAACTTTGTTATCACATCTCTTGCTCTTGTATATTAAAAAAAAAGGTAAGATGCAAGAAATGATGATCTATATAAGAATACACATTAGAAATATTGATTTTTAAGTTACTTATACTCACACGAAGCCATTATATAAATTTAATTTATACAATGCCAGTCAGATGGTGCTTATACATATATTCTTACCAAATATACGTGAATTTTCCACGTCCCTTGATAATCCGTAAAATTTAATAATATCAAATTAAAAAGCTATCAACTCTGATATTAACCAATTTTGGAGACATGAAGAAGATAATCGATTTTTTAATTAAACAATCGTGTATCGATTGTTCGTGATCGATCATACTCCATCTCTGATAACGGCCGCTTGCACTAATGCACATTGAGTATATATTAAAGCTTGTTCATAGTCCGCTCTTATATTTAAGATCGTCTTAAATATATTTTCAAATATCTCTTAGCCAGTGAAATGATATATACAACATCCATACGGATCGTTTTGTTGGCTAAGAAGTTTGTGAAGATGTATTTAAAATGACTTTAAATATAAGGACAAACTGTGTGAACAAGTCTTAATGCGCACTCAAGGGCCCAATTCTCGACAGTATCAAATGTTTCTCATTCGCTAGTACGCGCAAGCGACTGGGGTTAGTTCCACAACCTTCAGTTAACTGGCTGGTTATTCCATTGGATTTGACCAATCGCATTTGACATTAAGAAGAGTTAATCAGAATTAACCAATCACTATTGGGACTTAATTGATAGTTAAAATTAAACGGATGTGTGGAACATGGCCTGAATCGCTATGAAAGTAGTATTCGGTTAATTTGTTCTCAAGTTAGTCTTGACTTAATTTGTCGAAAATTAGTTAACAATATGTCGAACAAGCTTGAGCTTGGTAAGGTAATGTAAATAATATTGTTCTGTAATGCGATTCAAAAGGGAATTCGGGACTTTATTTATTCTAACCTCGAACTGAGAAAATATATTTGACTACTGAATTAGTAATATTAGTTAATTGTCATTCTATGTAGGAGTATTTAAAATTATTTTTATTCTGTTACTTTATATAAGAAATATACAATTTAATATATAAAATCTTTGTATATAATATTTCATTCTTGGTTTGTTATAATTTGATGTTCAACTAAAAAAATATTATTTTTCATAATTTATTAAGCTATGTTGTTAAAAGATATAAGAAAATATATTCTTATTATAGAAACTTATTATTATTATAGAAACTGTACTTTGTACAAAAATCAAGGTGGACGAGAGGAATTGGTGCCTTGTTGCCAGAGGCATATAAAAAATTTTGTAGAGAACGGGGTGCACCACCATCTGCAGTTCATTATATTGAACAAAAAGGCAAATATGTAAGAAATGAGAAAACTGGAGAAGTGTACGTTACAAATTATTAGGAATCAATTCCTACTAAATAACTAAACTCCACCTATAATTTTGTTGTATAATCTTATAATCTTGCTTGTTATAATTTTGCTGACAGATTTCCAGTGCAAAATGTACCACTATCTCTATTATACCCTAAGGAAATGCATGAAGGTTTATGGGGAGGTGAAGCTGTTGTACAAGGCTTTAAGAAGAAGGGAAAATTTAAAAGAAGAGTTGCACATTTTTGGTTGCCTTCTCTGAAGAGATCAGTTGTTTATAGTGAAGTTCTCGACTCATATATTAAAGTTGTGATTACTTATAGATTAATAAAATTGATTCATGAAAACTATGGATTCGATCATTATTTATTAAAGGTAATTTAAAATTGATAAAGCAAAATTTTGAAAAATGTTTTATGAGTTTCTATCTTTGATTCATCAGTTTCAGAAGTATATTTCATGAATTCTATTGTTCACGAATAAATGATTATTATTTACAGACACCAGCCAACGACATAAAATCTCTACTTGGAATAAAATTGAAACGTGAGATACTTATAGCATTGGCAGATAAGACTCTTTATCCTGATGATCCTGAGAAACGTGATGAGGTGTATGCTAAGTACGAGCAATATCTGTCAGCTGTAAGGATATCTTAATTTCCTTTTCGATTCTTTTTTGATGTCTTAGGATTATCAAAATTCATAGATATTAACAATAGAAATGAAAAAAATAAAACAAAGTTATTTTAATGTTGAAATATGGATAATTCTGAGTCATCTGTATTATACTTAGAATATGAGTTTTATATATAATTATTACAGTTATATGTTAATATATTTTTAGTACACAAGGGAAGAAATAGAATGGTATGGCTTGACATTCAAAGAAGCATGTCTAAAATGGACTGCTCTTACAAAGAAGGAGCCGCAACCTCTAAAGATTCAATATAGGTCAGAATTAATTGCCAAACTCAAAGAAAATAAGATTAAAGAAGCTGAGGATGTGGATGTGATATCAGGGAAAACGTATGTAACGATATACATGTATATTACTTACATGTATTTCAACATATATGATAAAATCACAAATGAAATTTTTTTTGCAGAGATCCTTTCTGGCTATCAAAATTAAATCCTTTTTCCAAAAGTCCCAAGCGCGGTTAAATAATTTTGATTATAGAGCATAAGTCAAGCAATATTCAGCATTATTATATAGAATAATGTTCAATATAATAATGTTAAGCATTATTAAAATTTTCTGCAAACATCTTAGGTATCATGTGAATGTATTTAATGATTATAAAGCCTGATCTACAATATACTCTTTGCGTTTTGTTTCTTATCTTCTGTTTTTTTCTGGCTTAAAGCTTAGGATTGAGTCCGAAAGAGATAAAGAGAAAGCAGGAAACAAAGAGAATATTGTATCAGTCTTAATGTGTACAGGAGATAGGACATGTTTTTCTATGAATATATTAATGAAGAATATAAAACTGTCTTTTTTCCTTTCTTTATAACATCTATTTTACGTACCAATATTGTTTTTACAGCAATGTCGTGCGCTTTATTATTTATAACATTGTATAATAATGGTAATTAATAATAATTATATCCTACAACATCCCACTACCGTTGATTTACACTAACGGGTATGCGTGCGTAATTCCGCTCTCATCGTACTCTCGCTTTTTTCCTGTGTTTAGCTTCGACCTATAACGACGTTTAATTAGAAGAGCACTTTTTTTCTGAGACGGCATAAGTTCGGTATTGTTAATTTATTTAAATAGAGAGAGAGAGATGATAGAGCAAAATCGATCTCATTGCGCGTCCTAAAAGTACGTAACGTCGTAGATTGTCCGCAAGAGGTTAAAAGTAAACGCTGGCGTGTTGAACGACGGATTTACTGTTGGCTCGTTATTTGGCTCGTAGCGTAGCATACTTTTTTTGTTATACATAACAGCCTACTTAACAAGCATACATGCTTCCCCGACTGGAACGCGTGGACCGAACTCCACTTATGTAAAATATGTTACACTTCGCTAAAAAAATACGGCTTCGTTGTACAAACATCCTCGGTAAGAAAGCTATAGCAACGTATCTTTTTTTTTTATATTTTTTTCCAGCTAAATCTTCGGCAAATTTCTTTCGAGCTCCCGAATCAACCGCATCCGCGCGAAATGCACACAGACCGGCATGATAGTCGTCACATCCCATGGCGCAGCGGTAATTAGCATTTTTCACTCACTCACGTCGCGTGTCGACGTCACATTTGTAATGCCTGCTCATGCAAAAAGAAATGAAGGAAATATCACTTACTATACTTTCGCTACTTTGTCGAATAATCAATAATTATGTATGAGATCTGTTGACACGATGCGCGAGTGAATGAGAAATCTTAGCTACTATCTAGCACGAACTCGTAAAAGACGTCTTACAGACGTCCTACTTTTTTTTCTTTTTAGACATCTTTCAGACGTCAAGGCTATTATGCCGGTACGAATATGTGCGAATTGTGTAATTTACGTTTTTTTAATCTTTTTCGAGTATTATTTACTCGCCTAGCCTTAGAATTACGAATCTAAGGTACAAACACGACAAAGGCATATGCCGGTAATGTGTGCGTGCGTGCGTGAGCGAAAACCGCACATACCGAGACTGTAAGATTGTTAGCGAACGTCTATTAACGAACTCAACGATACTCGACGTTTCCTTACGAAGGGTGCTGCGCGTAAAAACGCGCTTTCGTGCGCGCCTGACAATCGCTGCGTGCAGTGTATATTATTGAACTATCGATTAACGTCAAGTTATCTCACTTTACCCTACCATAAGAAACGCGCAATTCAGTATCGCTCTCTTGAGCGAGCACGCATCTTGTGCACATCTACGCGTGAAACAGTTTCCGAAACGAAACGAAAGGCTCAACGAGAGGTCGACAAGAATCCGTTCCACGAAGTCAAGCTCGTTACTCTTAGACTAAGTCTTCTCTTAAATTTGGTCCTTAACAATTCGCGGACTAGTCTTTTAAGCTTGGGAGATTCCCTCTTCCGTTATTTCCTTACTTTCGTTACTTGCATTCCTTTTGATCAAAAGGACGCATTCTTGTAGATCTCGATTATTTCCTCCACTTGCCGCAGGCTGTGCGTAGCGTATGCGTGTACGCGACTTACATACGTATTTATATATATGTGTGTATATATATAATATATATATGTATAGATATCTCGTGTAATTTGTTTAACAATTAGTAACAAGTGGAACGCTCGTTCAATTTGTCGTTTACGTTTAAATACAGGAGCAATGGCTGCGTTCAGCAAAGAAAGCTGCTTTGCGACTGTTGTAAAATTCGTGAATCTGAGTATGCTCTTAATTTTAGTTGAATCCAAGAGTATCAATCAGATTCACGAATTTTACAACAGTTGCAAAGCAACTTTCTTTGCTGAACGCAGCCAATGATAAAGACCTGAGAGGAAACCGATCCGACGCGGATGGAACCGGTAAGGTGGTGAATTCTCGACTCATTTGCGCAAATATGAGGCAAGTATAAACATAAAAATTGAAACTCGGGAAGAGAAGTGTGATGATAATTGTCAGTGTTGGTTGTAATTAAATCGGAGCTTGGAAGTGTGCAACGATACGTAACGATACGATACGTAACTTGGAATTGTCGCTTCTTTTTTTCCAGATGACCACTCCATATCCACGGTGAATACCTACGAACGAATAAATCGGCCTGATTCGGTCGGTACGCGCGGATACCGACGCATATTCGCATTAGACCTAAATGTTGGCGTCGAGCCCGTTAAACTTGCGCGCGACGACAACGCGGAAAGCGCTCAATTTCGACGTCTACGCTAATCTAAGGTAACGTTACTTCTTTTATTTTTCTTCTTCTTCTTTGGCCACAACACGCGCGGTAGTTTGCGCACGTTAATTGACTCGATGTTTTGTAATAGCGTACGCTTATTAATAGTAAATCGCGCGCGAGTAACTTTCGAATTGGCTTGGCTAAATTAGCGAGGCACGTCATTCCGGAAAATTAATTGTACTTAGAGCACTCCCGAAGCGCGATCACTTTAGCTTAGCGCGCTCTATTCAGCGATGCGAAGCATCTACGTTTGTACGCTCCGTTCCGTGCTCTCACGGAACACATTTAGCGCAAAATACGATCGTATCTCCAATGAGCCACGACAACATTTCGTTCGGCGCTTGTGACTTTTGCCGTGATCGTGCGGCAGTAAACACTGACTAACAGTGACATCCCAGACAGCACAATATTTATAAAATATTTTAGAAATATAGATATTAAATATCTCACAAATATTCAAATGTCCGAAATTTTTATGTATAAAAAAGATTATAATATTTAAAAATATTTATGAAAAATACTTTTCATAAATACTTTTATAAAAAAGATTATAATTTATGAAAGATTTATGATCAATATTTTTCATAAATATTTTTAAATATTTATCATAATCTTTTTCATATCTGAAAATCTCGGACATTAGAATATTTATAAAATATTTAATCTGTATATTTCTAAAATATTTTGTAAGTATTGCATGCTGTCTGGGATTACCAGTAGACCATAGACCTGAAGTATATTCTTCTTAGTTGAACTATCCGAACTGGTGTAATAAGTCAGAGTAAAACAAAATATATTTGTCTCACTCTAACTTAATGCACCAATTCGCACCAGTTTAGACAATTCAGTTAAAAAGAACAAACCGAGCATGAAGCACGAAAGCTGAAGATCAGGTAAAAAGAGACGGAAGATAGGTGTCATGCATCTTTCTCTTTCACTCCTTTCTAGTTAGAGAGAAGAAACTACATGGCACTTGCTTTCTGTCTTCCTTTTCTATCTGATCCTCACTGTCAAGTAGACTGTCTATTCTTACTATGTCTATGGTTACAACAATATTCTAATTTCCCACTCAACGACTCAGCAACGACTCAGCAAACTAAAATAATGACGACAAGTGGCGTGTTACTTACGTATTAATGATGTCACTGACGTCATCATGCTTGCCGTGAATGTAATTGTTACATACAGTGCATGGTATATTGAACTTACGTTGCTGAACGAGAAATTACAACATTGGTCCAATGTTGCTGTTAGTGTTTACTGAGGCACACTTTGACACGTTGTCTCGAACTTCCTACTGTCGAGCTACTCAAACGAGCCGATCGCGCAATCTTCTCAAATCCCTAATTGAGCCGTCTAGTACAATTACCGCACGAGATAATTTAATCAATAGTTTAACAACGAAATATTCTAAACGGATCGTATTTAATGCTAAACGTGGCGCGTGAACGCGGGCCTGTTTCGCGAGCTTCACCGACAGCCCGACCGTAACGACCCAAAGCTCAACATTGCGGCTCATTTCCGAGAGTGCCGTCTTGAAGCGAAGACGTCACGAGCAATAGCTCGCGTTGGAATGTTCTTTGAAACCGCACGACCCGTTTGCGTATTCTGGTTATTCGAAAGTAGTAGGACGGATATATTTACAAGTAGCGTGGAACGAAGGAGTAACAACTTTTTTTTTTTTAAGGCTGAGTCGACAGCTCGGTCTAGACCGAGCTCGGTCAATGGCTCGCTCTGTACCTAACTAGATTCTAGAAGTCCCATCTATAATGTAAATAGAAGAGGAAAACTTGCACGACGATGGAGTACAACCGTATTTACGAGCGAGTTGCACCGGCTAATCGGTCACTTAGTTAGAAATTTACTGTCTCTTCCTCTCGGCGAGTTACCGCAAGGTGATTCTAAATCATCAACTCTGCGTGACGAGATATCCTTCATGGGAAATCGAGTTCCTCATTGCTATCACTAAAGACCACTGTCTTTCATGTAACTTGATTATTTTACTACTTAAACGTACGTCAAGGTCTAATTTTACGAGAAGCAAACTAATCAACGTATTAGTCGCGACGTAAAGGAAACTTGGAAGAACGCGATTCTCGTCGAATGGATTTCAGGGTTTCTTTTTGATTCATCTCAAACGTATTTCGTGTCAACGTAATTTTCAGTTGACGCTTACAGAGATACCCAAGGAAATCAGTGACTCGTGAAACGATATTCTTTTAATTAGACCTATATTGAGAAATGATCTTCGGTTTTCTTTCAAGAAAGTTGATTCAGAGACACCTTGTGTTAACGAAAGAATTAGCCTCGGTCGCTTCTAACCGAGACTTGCACTTTACTCTAATAGACTGCTCGATCATGCTTGTTACAACGACGTTTCCATGCTGAAATTCATTCGTCTGCTGTTCTCCGTTCTATAATCCTCCACTCTGCCTGTGAAGCTTCTTCGGAAGTTCCTGTCCAAACGGGCGACTCTCGGACGTCGTTCCGTTAACGACCTGGTCAGACCGGTGCACTGGTGTCTTCTATTCAGCGAATATGAATCAGTCGGACGACGGTCACTGATGGACCTGTCGTACTGCTCGCTCGAGGTCATCATCGTCGACCTCTTGCTCGCGTGTTCGGAGAATAGACTGTTGCGGGGAGAAAAGGCGACGTTGCTTCGGTACGATTGCGACGGTTCGTTGGTCTGGAAGTCGTCCACGCGATCCGAGTGGTCCACCGACGGCAATCTGTGCTGATGTGGATGCTGGTGCTGATGTTGGTGTTGATGCTGATGTTGATGCTGATGTTGAGGCTGAGGTTGAGGTGGAGCGTGCGAATGGATAAACGGATACATGACCGGGTGCTCTTGCTGAACATTGTAGACGCGACGGTGTCTGGTGTAGTCGGGAACCCGTCGTTTGTCTCGATCAGCCGGCGATCGGCTGAGACGCGCCAGCACCGGGGTAGGATCTTCTCTGACGTTGCGCTCCATCGAACTTCTGCCGGGCACGAGGTCCTTGCCACCGAAAGGATCGCTGGCCGGGATCTTTTGCAGAGGACTGGCGAAGATGAGCGTTCTATAAAGATGACATTGATCTAATTTAACCCTTTGAGTGCGGAGCAGCGCAACGAGAAAGCGCTCCGTGCGGCCGGAACTCAGCAGTATTGTCGCACGTTTCGTTTGTGACTGGCGAACGATAGCAGGTAGAACGAAAATAAATTAGTGTTTCATACTCACAGCGCAATAAAGCTTACAATTGAAATCGTTGCTAAAAAGCTGAAACAGTGAACGTGCAAATAAGAGCTCTTCAAAATGCCGATGGTTTATAGCGAATTCTAAGCACATGTATGCGCCCACAGCACTCAAAGAGTTAAGCAATCGTTTAGTTTGAAGCGTGTGTACGAAGTTAAGGCAATTGGCAAATTCAGCAACTTGAAGAGACAAGAGCGTCGGTCATGTGCAAATGTTAATATGATGGTCATATATCTCGATTGTAAACGATATATATTGCCTTAACTTTGAATCACAGTGACAAATGTTAACTATATCAGCAAAAATCAAGAAGCAGACTAGAAAGTTATATCATGATAAAATAACTCATATTCTCTCTTCTCCTCTTCCATTTTTCCTCGCATCCTTTCATTTTTACTTTCATTGTATTTCATTAGCACAATAATACTTTTCCTCTTTTTTTATTAAATCCATTTCTTGTCTTATTTCCTCTTGATCTTTCCCACTCTCGTTTAGTTTTTCTTATTCTTTATTGTTGTATCTGCTTATATATTCTTTAATATATTTATTCTGCTATATTCTCTCTCATTTTTCTCTAATTTAAAATTAATCTTTTCATTCCCTATTATCTTGTTTTATTCTCACTTATTTCTCTTCATTTTCCACTCATTTTCTCTCCCTTTTCTTTCACTCTCTTCTGTTTACTTATTCTTCCTTTAGCTCTTACATTCTCTTTTATTTTCCTTGGTTTTCTCCCAATTCCCTTATTAACTTTCAATCTCTCTGTAGTTCACATCTACTTTATTCTTTCTCATTAATATATAATT
>NW_022639476.1:2502437-2539958 GCF_010583005.1 Odontomachus brunneus
ATATATATATATATATATATATATATATATATATATATATATATATATATATATAATTTTACTCATTTCATCATATTCGCTCTTTCTTTCGCATTATCTCACTAACTTTCCATTTCTTTCTTCCATTCTCTCTTATTCGAACCAAATAGAAACAAACAGCGATACGCTGATTATTGAGCGTGATACTAATTAATATTAATAGTAAAAATAAAAAATCAACGCACATCTGTTATTTACAGTAACTACATATAGCATAGCAATACACAAAAGAAAAATAGCAACACACAAATGTTTAGCATCGAGCTGCAAATTGTTGATCAGTCGAAAAAATTGTATAACATAATTACTAAAAGATTAATAATAGCTTACCTAGTACTTTCCCTATTTTGATCGCTGGTCGCGTACGATCTGTCTCCTACCATCATAAACTCCTCGAATGACGGCATTCTCCTTCTGGGATTCGCGAAGTTCTCCCTCATGCGTGAACGTTCGGCGAATTTATCGGCCCAAACGTCGTGATCGACTTTTTTGTCTCTGCCGAAACCGTCAACTCTAAACTCTAAGTCCCTGTTAATGTCTCTGTTGATGTCCCTGTTGATGTCCCTGTTGATATC
The DNA here is from genome assembly GCF_010583005.1 of Odontomachus brunneus. Taxonomy (NCBI): domain Eukaryota; kingdom Metazoa; phylum Arthropoda; class Insecta; order Hymenoptera; family Formicidae; genus Odontomachus; species Odontomachus brunneus. Next base: position 2,503,052 of record NW_022639476.1, read on the forward strand.
CCTGTTGATGTCCCTGTTGATGTCCCTGTTGATGTCCTGATTGGCGAGATTCTGGTACTCGTCTGCCGTTACCAAGGTATACCTCCGCCTATTCTGCTTAAGGATCGACTTGAGGCAGAAATATGTTTTTGAGTTTGGCAGCTTCCAGCAGGCCTCGTTCGATATCGGGTTCACGGTGATTCTGCTGCGCGCCTCGGTCTTCGGAATGGCGCCTTTATTGTTCATATACGCCCTTCTGGACACGCTCTCCTCGTCGAGAGACAACGAACGGGAATGAGAAAGCGAGGGTGGAACGGAGCGCGGTGTCCACCTCTGATGTCCAGCAAAGTGCGGCCTTTCGTTAGGCAAGTTTGCCTGCGCATTGACGCAGCCAGCTCTGCTGCTCCTCATCGGCTCCTCCTCGTTCTCCAGGATGTTCCCCAAGCTCTTTACGTTCTCCTTCGTGTATGCGTTCGTTGGTTCCGAGCGTAGCCGCAGGTTCGGCTCGGAAATGTTGCAAGGTATGGTTTCCTTATCTCTCTTGGACGTCACACCGGAGATAAAGTCTGCTGACGAGGTCTGCGAGCTTCTGCCGGACTTGGTCTTCGGCACTTGGTCGCGCGACAGGTCGTCCGAATTGATCGTCTGTGTGCTGGTGGACATCCTTCCGCAACTGCCGCATCTGCTCGGCGATGCTCCGCTCTGCAAGTTATCCATGGAACGAGGCGTTCGGTTCTCGGCGGGACGCAGGCGACCGTCGGCTGTCGTCCGCAGCGTCGCTATCCGGCTTTCGAAGGTGTCATCGTCGTTCACTGGCGGTGGTGGGCTGATAGGCAGGTGTTCACTGCTCGTCCTGATCTCGATGTAGCTGCGCTCGTCCACTCTGATCTCGTAGTTGTTCGCGTTGCTGTGACAAGGACAAGGGCAGTGATACTCGCATGGGGTCGTTAGGATCTGCTCGCTCGGGTCCTCTATGTTGCAGGAGGTCGTCGCGTCGGTCGAGTTCGTGGCGACGTTCATGACCACGTTTTGCTGATTTAATTGTTCCGCTCGCTCGTACAGAAGCGCCTCAGAGTAGCTCGGCACCATGTCCGTTTCCACGTTCGCTTCGTTCTGAGCACCTTGCCAGTTTTCTTGGCCATGCTCGTTGCTGGGCGCTGGGTCCATCAGCAACGCCTCGCTGTAACTGGGCGCCAGCATGTAAGAGCCTGGTTGACTGAGTTGGCTCATGGACGCATGGATGGGCTCGCCGGACGTTGGTGTGTCGTAATTTACGCCGAAGAGCTTTGTGATCTGACAGACAAATGTTATGTTTATAATTGTGGACTGTTCTTTTACCATTAATTTGTACAAACACATTGCGTTTAGACGGAGTTCGCGGAAATCAATGAACGTGAAAGAGTTATTAATATTTACCTGATAGTCGACGTATTGCGTCTTGTACTCTATGATCACTCTTAACGGCCAGCTGAGCAGCAAGGCACTCAGGCACCAGTAGACATATCGGTTCGTGAACCAAGGATTGCCGAGAACGGCGACCAACATTGTGGAATTGACATTGTTTCCGATATCGAGACCTTCTCTCATCTCCAAGTAGTCATCCCTGAGTTCCTGAAAAAGTCGTTTTATATTTAGATGTGTATACATATACGTGTCAATGCAGATATATGTGGGAAGTCGAAGTTAAGGAGTTTCAACATGATGACCAGTGCTAGGAGTTTCAACATGACCAGTCGCTGGTGACGATCTTGCAAAGCTATTTTTTGCAATCAACAACCAAAAAGTTATCGCTCGTAATTGTGTTTTCGTTCTTACCTGTTCGGCAAAAAATCTCGATCGAATCTCCTCGAATTCAGTGGCGGAGGTCATGTTTGAGAATGCGAAGCCTTTGGTGAGCATGATCTTCGTGATCGGTATTTTCGCTCCAAGCACCAGGTCCTTGCTGATATCCTTGACGCCACAATAATGGTAGTAATAGGAGGAAGTGGCCACATGTGTGTTCACTCTTTCGTAGTAGACCTACGGAGCGGGAGGGTGAGGCGGAAATACGTTCGGCACGTCCTTCACCCTTCCGCCATCTGTGACGTCACTGTGACTGTGTGTCCGCAGCGTACAGAAATGGAATGTCCAATGATACCGCGATTCTTATCGAACTAGGTAACTAACGCCTTTGAACGTCGATAAATTTTGTATATCCGAGAGATATTGCTTCTTAAATTGCTTAATGTGTGTACTTTACGACCTGACAAAAATGCAAAATGATAGAGGAGTTGTATTGAGTCGATCAATGAAAATCATACAGAAGATAGCTTCGGTTAGATGTTGAAAACTATTCACTATCTATTCACAATTGTTGCGTTAATCTTCTCTAACTTCTTCTTGAGTACCTTTCGGAAATTTTCGAATTTTTATTGTTCTACATTCAAGAAAAGATGATCTTGCAATCGCAGCGAAAATTATCTAGATATGGGAAATTAGCTAAGATGGATAAATGATTAGCAAACACTGCGATATACACTGCTATTTGTAAAATTGAGCGAAAAAGTCTCTCTGTGGCGCTCATCCAGATTAAAGCTAATCATACTTGTTATAAAAGTGTCTGTGGTAGAAAAAACTAGCGACAAAAAACAAATGCGAATAATCCTCTTATCTATTTAAATTTACTTGTAGATATTTCTAGAATATTACTGTTGTAAATTCTACATATCACAGGGTAGTTGTATACAGATATACAGGAAACAGCGATAAATCTTGCTGTGATATTTAATTTAAGCTGTGATATTTAAGCTGTGACATTTAATATTCTAGCCGGATCAATAAAGCATTTTTTTCAGTGAAACCGGGCTTCGACGAAACAAGATTTTATTTCCAAGTTCTAACTATAACCCGCGTCAATATTTGATCCGATTCTCTCGAATATCTAGCCGCACGTGTTGTATCGCGCAGACTTCAACTTTAAGTACTTTCTCAGATTACGCCCAGCAGCGGAAGGATTACAAGGTGGCAAACGTCTCCGACAAAGACCGCCGAAGTAACGAGATACGTCACCTGCGTGGTGATATAATTATCCCCGTTCCTGTAACGCGTGATCTGCCGTTTCCTGCGCGCATAGTGGTAGGAAACAGCCCTCCACCATATAGTCGGCCGTGCCATTTTCAGTTGCGTCAGTTTGGATAGTACACTGTCCTGGCTCTCGGCGTGCAATAGATCGATTCTGATAGGCGAATGGTAGCACTCCACCAGATAAACTAGATATAGCATTCCCATAAATGCCACCTATGGGACAGAGACACGAGAGAGGGTGACAGAGAGGAAAAGTGAAGGGGAGCGGAAGATAATGATGAGGGTGAGAAGAAACAAAGATGCAACAGTCGGCTGCATGCATCCAGATGCGCGTGAAAATGAAGATAGAAACGTGCTGATGTGAAGCAGTAGATGCTTTCCATTTGATTAACATCAAGTTGACACGAGTCGACTTCCAGTTTAACCGCCAGAACAATCAAATACAGCAGATGACATAAATTTCATTTAGAGGACCTAGATATGAGAAAAGGTGACGAGAGTGAGAGAGCGAGGTGGAAAGAACGAGAAAGTAGAGAAGAGACAATGATAATGATAAGAAGAAAAAAATGACAATAGTCAGAGTGGTATTGAAGTGTTTGAAAGTGAAGAAAGGGAATAATTGATGTAAAGAAATAGGCATTTTTTATTTAGTAACAATTACGACATAAGTCGATATCTGTTACAAAATAGAAAGCAGCCATTTTACATCACCTCTTTCCTTTGTTCACTTTTACGCATAGTTGAACGCATGTCATTGATTATTGTCCCTTCGCTTCTCTCATCATCATCGTGTCTCTCCCTCCGCCTTTCCCCTCTTCTATGTCACCCTCTTTCACGTCTCTGTCGGGTAGATGGCATTTATGGGAATACTCTGTTTTGTATGGCGGATAAACTAGAATTTATGTTAACTTGCGTTATTAAATGGAAAAAAAAACTCAATGAGCTAAAGAGGGGAACGACTCTCTGTCGTCCGCGTGTTTCTTTTACCTCAACGTACGTACCGGAATGTATATGTAGCCCTCGTCGCAGGGCGACGTTATGTGCTTCGAGCTTCTGATGGGGAACTTGGCATAGTTGACCATGAGCTAGGGAGTAGAAAATAGGGGTGAGAGACTTTATTTATGGGATTTCGAAAAGAGAGAAAGGAGGAAAAAGGAGAAGTCCCGCGAGAGATCGACGATTGCGCACATACCTTGGTGACGTTAGTGCATCTACACCACGTTACCGCGGCGATGCAGATGTAGATCAGCAACGACAGCAGCAGGCATTTGCAATTCGGCTCCCTTTGCAGCGCGCCGCACAATGTCTGGGCGATCGGTCGCTGCTGAGAACGGTGAAAGATTAATACTGCAGGGTCGCCGGCCATTTGGAGAGCGAGAGCTAGCGCGAGAGCGAGCGTTCGCGCTCATGGAAAAGTTAAATGTCCGGCGAATAACACGACGTCCAATAAATCTGCCGAGTTCACCTCGGAAACCTTCTTACATCGCGCTCTATACCAACAATAATAGCTCTTTATGTTTTAAACACTAGACACGTTCAGTCCGTTAATAAAAGTTGCGAATGTTCCGCTTTGTAGCGAGGTTGTCTCGCAACGTAAACGATGTGTCGCGTCACGTGCACGTGTACGGAATGTTATTAAAAGGAGTGATCAGAACTTCGCAGGCTTGAGTGGTACTCACTAAACTAAATAAAAAATGCTCACAAGGGAACCGTCGGAAGTGTCCCTCGATTTTGATTTGGCTTTGGATATGTCGCAGAGCAGCGGAGAACATATATAGTCATACTATCGAACGTCAAACACATAGTCATACTATATTTCGTCAAATATATAGGTAGCACATGAACTATCGGTTTACCTTGATAAATAACACCCACCCCTAAGCCTTTATTCTGAACGCATGTTTGGCATTAAAAACTTGGCCATCTGAAGTTTCATTTTTCTCACATGCATGGTAATGTAATTTTTCAGCTTGAGAATTAGAAAAGACATATTTGCGTTATGCGTTCAAAATACAGCCCCTAGACAGACACAAGATAGATGAACGACAAACGAACATTTCTCGCGATATTTTATCAACGTACTTCCTCGTTTTCCCGATTCATCATGATTGTACCAATCTTGAACTGGATGATTATTCGCCGTCAGGAATGAAACTGCGTTATTTCAGCGTCTTCCGCCACCCTCTTCGTTTATTTCTCGCTAAATTGCCAGCTTTCTCTCCAGCAATCCTACGGCAACAAACCACCACATTGAGCCTGTCGTCGAAAATGTTTATTTGGTCTTTGAATGACCTCAATTTCATAACGCTTGCGGGGTAAACGCGTGATATCGGGATATTGCGTCAGCGTATCTAATGGACAACCTCATCGGTAGGTACAATATCAAAGAGGATTTTGCCATCATAGCAAAATCGTCGTTATTAGCACGTATTCATAAGGACAATAAGAGAACTTGGCAAATATACCTTGGCAAATCTAACTTGGCAGATATACTTAATTAGGTTCGATCATCTTGACATCGACGTATGTTGTCAAGGCCATGTCCTTGGGTGAGCTTCAAAAGGCATTATATATGTATAACTGTCGTTCAATATCCATCAAAAAGATATTAACAAATTACGTGGATAATACAAATAGTAGTTCCTCTCAAATGTCCCGGTTAGAAATCACGAAGGGAGGTTGTTTCATCATTGTTATGAGAGAAACTTTATCATTACATTTGTGTTATTGAAGTATTATCGGTCGGTCACGTGCATATAAGAATAGTGAACGTGCAGACGACGGAGAGAGGGAACTCTCCCACCCTCTGTGTATCCCCACTCCGAAAAAACCTAACTTAACTTAACCCAACACAACCTAGATTACTATTTATAGTCATGTGCTGTCTGTACAGTATTTATACACGATGTTGTTGGAATATTCGCTGCAAACAGTTTTCTCAAAAATTCTCTAGATAGATTGTAGGTAATTAAATGCATGCTTTAAGCATGAGAATAATAAGCGACTTTCTGTCAGTAAACATTTGTTTCAGCAGTAGAGATTTCATTATGATACAGCAATTATATTGTTAAGAATAGAGATTATTTCCAGTTTATAAAGCATAGATTATCATGGAAAGTCAGCTTTGCTCAGAAACTCTTCAATTTCATTTCAACTATTTCAATTGTTTTATCACCAATAAAACAGACCCTGCTGTGTAATATCGAATGATTCCTTAAATTACACAAACAAAATTCTTTTGTTGTCCTTATTAGCAATGACGCTTTTGCTGTGACAGCGACGAAGTTCTTTTTCTCCGCGATATTGATATGCTAATCGTCCGCTCGGAAATGATTCATGTCAGCGCTTTTATGTCTCCCTTTGCATGTCACGACACGGAATTTTATCGCGAAATTTATCGGCGCTCCTGGTCTGGAATATTTTATCTATTTTAACGGAGTCGGGGGAGGTGTTCCCCAAGGTATCCCGCTTTGCATCTCGAGGAAGAATTTTTTTCGATTTTTTCAGAGAATTTCGCATGACAAATGACTTTTTCCACCGAGTAATAGACGTTTCTTTCTTATTTATTACGTCTTTCTCTCATAATTTTCCAAATTCTTGCACGATATCAAAAGTCCCAAAGTGGAGATGAAACAGCCAGTAGTTTTCGGCACGTGTACATGTTTCTAGCGATCCGCGCATCGTAGCGTGGACATGTACGCAACGGTGCGAAATTAATCCAGTGTCATCTAATGCTTGTGCGCCGCTTTCGATTACGCGCGGTATTCTATAAAAAGCCTCCCCTATATAACGACGCGCAAAGTGCATTCCAGCAGTGGCTATGGAACGGCAACGATGTACCGCGCGAAAAATTCTCGGCATGAAATCGTACATTCGACCGACGCGGAGTGTATGCGGACGCTATCGAAGCATCCTCTCCAGCGAATTTAATCACTGAATCGAGTCAACAATTATCACTTCTGATTACGATCGTTGCATCGACACCGGACACGCGATTTCCCTTTCTCGGGCTTAAATTCGGAAGCGAACAATCATTTAGCGTTTGAGAGCTTTTGTCCATCGATTAAGATACGTTTAAAAAAGTATACTTTTTCATATGATAAAGATGAGGTTACGAGATACTGAGATGCAAAAAAAAAAATAAAAAATACAAAAAAAATTTAACGTAACGAGTAGCATCGTTTATTGCAGCGCAAAACGCGAGACTCGCGTTCGATCAGCAAAAACTCCGCGATGAGACGTGCGATCAGCTGGCGATACCGCGCCAATCCATTAAAAGTACACGAAGGCTAATGCGCGTATCGTGCAATCATCATGCAATCGCGCCCTAGCACACCATCATACGATTATCACTCTTTACCGTCAGTTGGGGAGACACCTTCGGCGCACGACGAACACTGCGGGCTGGCAGATTACAGGACAGGATTCTCCCTATTGAACGTGGATGGACGGACGAAGCCTGCGGGATGCGGATGAGCGGTCGACGAGGGTGGCAGCTATCGAGTGACGGTGTGCTCTACACGATCACGTCCCCGCGGCACCCTCTCATAGCGCGTCACCACGACACATAGGTGCAGATTCATTCTCGGGGAAGGTGTTGCGATCACAACTGCCAGCAGCGTTCGACGATGTGGCGGTGCCCCAACTGACGGACGGGGTGGCCGACGCTCGGCGCTGATGCCGGCGGCGTCGGTGGGGATTCTGCTGGCGTTTCGCGTCGCGTCGGCGTCCTGCGCGCTCGTTTACTTATATACAACTCACCCCCTTGGCGGCACCGCCCTCGACAGCCGCGCTTTTTTCACCCTCGAAAGCGAGAGCGGGACTATCCCGGAAGAAGCGTCGTATAATCATCAAATTTTACGGCCGGCGGTGTGTGTCAAGCAGGAGGGAGCGCTGCGGCGAATTGCGGTAGTCCGGGAGGCGGAATTCTCCGGGTCGTAGGGCGTTAGATTTTTCAGTTGCACGAGGACAACGAATTTTCCGATCGCGTGAGAAAGGACGGCAATATTAATAACTAGGGCAGTTTGGAGTCTCGCGAGAGGGTGGTGCATTTCGCGAGAGCACTTGAGAGAATTTCAAGTTGACGCATCAAGTTATGGTTGAGAAGTACTCGAACAGTTGTAAATGAACGGATCCATTTTTAAGAAATATTAAAGATCGTATATTTACAAAGCTCTTCTCTATACGTGTAGCACTGGGGAACTTTTCTTGGGAGAAATGCTCTTTGTGAGTAATGTCCTCGATAGATCAGAGGAACAACGTCAGGGCCAGGCTCGTTATGCTAATGTTAGTATATATAGTGATCATTTGCAAACACATGGCCGCGATAACATTCAGACGTGTATAATACGAGTTTGCATGACCGCCATGCAGTCTTAGATAAAACTTAGAGATGGGATCGGTCACGCTTGTCAATTCGAACATGATTTTTCCATTTTATGATGGATATTATTATTGAGTAATATCAATGCCTATTGATATATTTTTCACATTATTCAATTCAAGAGGTAACACGAAGGGAGTGGTGGAAAGTGAGAAAATGGAAATCAATGTGATTTGCTGTGACGCATTATATAAATATAGTATAATTAAACTGTATGAATTCGGGTGAATACTAAACATAACTAATTATTTCATTTGTAAATTAATTAATTGATGTAATATTTAAATCTTATTGACAAGTTTTTTTTATAACAATCTTTGGATATTTAGGTGTGTGCAATAGAAAATTTCTAGTAACACTATCTAGTAAGTCTCAGAAGATCAAGGGTCGGCAGGAGTGATAAACAAATTTGGAATTGACCTTGGAGACCTCGTGCGGTTGGAGCGAGGAACTCTGTATTCAGGTCCACCAACGTCGAAACACAAAACACCGTATCTGTGTGTATGCGTGTGTATGTGTGTGCACATACACGCGTAAACACCAGTAGCGCACCGCAGGGAAATTAGATAAGGACTGTCTATCGATCGTTGTCCTCGTCCTTCTCTCGATCTACCGTTGCACGCACAAAGCAGCACGGCCTTTTTTATGTCTAAATAAATATTTCCCTTCTCTCGCCCCGTTGTCCATGTATTGCTTTACTCGTAAGTCTAGAAGAAAATTCTTACAAAGCTCTCGGGCGATCTCTCGAGAAAACTCAGCATCTCTCAGATACATCACGCTGGACCGCGCTGCTCACTCGCAACGTTACTTTGCCCTCACCGCTACTTAACGATTTACATACAATTGATATTTATTAATGATCTTAATAACTTTATCTAGGAAAATATTGCCTTTATTATCTTCATACTGTCTTCGATATTAGAGGGTTGCAGGAAAGCAAAATTGGCATATCTCACAAAGTTTTAGCTTGTAGCACTTTAATTATCCATATTGCACATGGAATATTGTATGTTGAACGTTAGTTAAGTATGAATTGTATGAACGTGGAGTCGCGAAATGTTGCAAATTAAACCGAAATTGATTATCTGCAGGCATATTTCATCTTCATCGATGCTACAGCTCGGAACAAAGGCGCATTTTGGCGCCGTCTCGACGGCTATCTATTGATTATAATTTGAGACGAGATGGTAGACGTGAACAAGTGCGCATGTATCTCGAAGTATCTGGACAGTAGGCGTCTGTATGTGTGTGTGTGAGAGAGAGGGGAGGAGGAAGAAAGGAAGAAAGAGAGAGATAACTGTCCATGAAAAATAACCGGATGCATTAGTAACGGAATATATCAGCTAATTGTTATTATTAGTATTGTTCGTCGCAACGTCATTAGCTTAAACGAGAGTTTCCAACGCAGATTTATCTCACGATATGTTACGAATGTATAATTCGCTTCACAGAGAATTGGCTTTGTCGTTGAATGAATAGAGAGTTCCATTATGCGAATTATTTCCTCTACTCAAACTTTCTATTATCCGAATGTAATAGCGAATATCTTCGTGAAGGAATCTCTTTCATTGAGACGGGAACATTGCGCGCGATCTTAGCTTCCTTAAGATGAATACGTGTGTGCCTCCCCGACTTGGGAGACACCCGAGGAATTATAAAAAGGACGCGGATGATTAGATGTGTGAGAAGAATGGAATTTCGCGCAATTAAATTTGGTCAAGGACGTATGCGATAGTAGATGTGTAAAGTACTTTTAATCCATGAACTTACATATATATATAAAAGTGTCTTCTTACAAAAATTTCGAAAAAAGTAACATTCAAGGAAGATTAGAGTCCCTTTCCACCACACAATGGGGTGAAACATCCAAATCTTATATTGTCAATTTCGGTATTTTGTCAACTTCGATCATTAATGTCATATCTATTATAAATGCATCAAAAGTATCTAGCATACCTACAAAGATCTTATAAAAAATGTTACATCTGGAAACTGAATTGAACAGTATTTTATTGATATAATTAATGGCACAATTTAACTGAACAGAATGTAATTTAACGTGTCTTTGACGGAACACGCTCTGTATAAGTCTACGTTTCAGTTACGTCGTTAGGTGGCGTCATTACGTTGCGAATAGAGTTAGAGAAAGAGGTAAAGGGCGATCCGAGAGTGCTAAATGGAATTCTCGATTCCTAAAGATCGTTCATCAAATCTTGCGAAATCTCATGAATTTTTCTCGATATATTTCATTCATTTTCGATCTCTGAATCACGCGACCGATTTGCGTGCAAAATATTGTTTATTGATAACGATTAACAAAGACGCTCTTCAAACAGATAGGTCCGCTTTAATATTATTTATGAAAGCGCCGCGGAAGATCTAGGAAACTGCTTCGACACCCTTTAAACGATCTGACCTTATTTTTTCAAAGCAATCAATAGGCAAGGGTTCTAATAAATACTTGGGCAGATCGATAAGCAAGCAAGATCAACAATGTGACGCCTGAGTAAATTTACGACGAAGTAAGTGCGCACACATGTGTGTATGGTGTAGATGTATGAATTTCTATCTTCACAGGTTGTCGCTTTTGCTTTCTCGTGCTTCTTATGTAATCTGCGGTAAACAATATCTAACAAACAATTCTTTACTCGAGGAAGTGAGAGTAGTTATGTCGAGGAAAGGGATACTGATCGCGCTGTCTCGGCTAAACATAATTTCACTTTTTTGGAACCCTGCCAGAACCGCATTTTGTCTATAGACTGACCTTTCAACCATTCTATATATATATATATATATATATATATATATATATATATGTATACATACAGAGTATTCCACTTTAACAGCCGAATATTAAGGAAAATATATAGCATATCGTAAAATGCTTCAGATCAGCTCTGAAGGGAATACGCGTGATGAATTTAAATAAATAGAGAGTATTTTGTGTGTGTATAAAAAATTGATGTCATTGGTTTTAAAAATATTTTTATACAACACAAATATAGAAGGCGGAGAGTTCAGTACAAATTTGTTGTAGTTTTCACCAAAATCCAATAAGAGACATATAGCATATAATACAAAAATTATAATTAGAACAAAATTAAACTTAATACAATTATATTTTTATACACTATATTTGTGTGTTACCATATTTTGTTAACGCCCTCTGAAAAATATCAGGGAGAAGCCCGAAAGTAGTCAGCGTTTCTGGTGATATTGTTACATACGACTGCCTCGTGTATCATCTGCGCATGTTTCCAAGGGTGGTACTGGTCTGGTTGAACCTATTTTGCTCTACTGCTGGTAAAATCGTCATTTGCTAACGTTAATATCTTGCCATTTGACGGTATCCTTACAGAAACGCGTGAGTCGCAGCCTCGCGCGTCCATATTAATAATATGAAATGTATACTTTTCGAGCGGAGATGTTTTTCAATCGTGAAACTTTCTGATTTTATACTTCAGACTGGGATACTTCGATTCATAGGACATATGGGAAAGAATATAGATAATTTTCTCATCCAATTGAACGGTAGTTATCCAGAAAAAAATAAATAAAAGAAGAGAGAAAAAAGAAAACTATAAAAGGTTGTAAGTCAGACAGCATAAAATCTCCTGAGGACGAAGAAATGTCCTCAGGACTTCCTCAGGATATACTCTGGATGTCCCCTGAACATCTGTGCTGTTAGGGAAGTATTCGATGATATTTTTGAATGCTGAATGACTGAAAAAGTATGAAATAAATTAAGAAAAATATTTTAAGAAATTCTAATAACTAATCTAAACTGTTCTGTGTTTCTATACATATTTATTATATTCCATACAGCACAAGTGTCCAAAATAAATCCTAAAGACGTTCCAGAGAAGACGTTCCACACATCGCTGGAACGTCTCTGAGATGTATTTTAGACATTTGTGTTGTATGGAATGTTATTGATTGCATTCGCGAATCTGAAACCGGCTTTTTAACGGGGAGCGGGGTTGCACACGTGCTACACGCGTAAAGATAGAAAAAAAGACTGAAACAGTCGGCGGCTGCGCGAGCCCTCGAGTAGGAGTGGTCTGACTGCAGGGCGGACCTGCTCTCGGATGATAAACGACGTTTGTGGATTATTAGGATCACGGACTCCCGTTTGTGTTTGCTTTTCTACAATTTACATCTCTAATCCAGCCCGTATGTTTCGGCCGGGAACGATACCCTCGTTGAGCTGGCCCTCGCTCCGCGATTTCACTTACCGCGATCGTGCAGCGTATCTTTCTTCTGATCCCGCTGGAGGACACAATTATAACACTAAGAATTTTTATTAAACTACATATGAGCGTCTTTCTTACAAAGATGGATCTTTTTACCGCACGCAATACGTTGTGTATTTCTCGAGAATTTTAATACGTTTGCAAATCGGATTTCGTATCAAAGAAATTGTCCATTATTGAAATTACAACATTACGTGAATGATTGCGACGGATATTTTTCACATATTTTAAGTGTCTGTGTACGTCTTTATGCTCGAAATCCAATATTTTTTATCAAAGTAGTCTCGTAAATTAATCTTGTTATTCAGAGATGTGTCTGTATTTTACCACAAGTATTGTCCGCATTTTACGAAGTGTGAACTCGTGCATGGAAAAAAAGGTTTGGTTGAATTAACAAAATATCTGGTCGAATATGAACGATCTAGAAATTCCGATTGAAGTAACCCGAATTCTGTTTAAGTCAACCAAAAGTTTTTTTAACTTAGACAGAATTCGGGTTACTTCAATCGGAATTTCTAGATCGTTCATATTCGATCAGATATTTGGTTAATTAAACCAAACCTTTTTTTCCGTGTGTGTGATTTTAAATGAGATCCAATCGGAAAGTGCACGATTGTGGAGAACAATGTCGTTTTATAATGCATAGGCGGTGTCTCTTAAGAATTTTATTTAACCGGAGGGCGCAACACAAGGGCCCATCGGTTCAATTCGTCCAAACCGGCCCGCACTTAGACCCTTTTTCTTTCCCCCGGGGCGCAATAAATCAATCCCCTTAGTTCGACGAGAGTACCGAAGTAGCAGGTGGCTCCTGACCGGCGTTCGCGCCCTTAATTCCCAATTAATGTTATCCTCGATGTAAACGTTCGGCTCGCACGTCCCCTCTTGTTCTCGAGGTACGTACACGTCCGTGTGCATCAAGCGAGTTTTGTCAGGATGAGATGCTACAGTTCGACGAACTGATCTTCACACTACACAGGAAGACTGCAGGAATATTATGGGAATGTGTGATTGCAATAAAGTAAGTATGTTGTGAAATGTTGCTGCAACATGTACAATTCTAGCGGAAGTAAAGCGACCGCCCTGGAGGTTGATCGGGCGCGGGTGGTCGCCTCGACCGAGTTAGGAGCTATTGAATTATCGGTAGGACCGAATTTCACGGGCTAACGCCTCCATCTGGATAGTAGCAGGATAAGTGCGCTTAGGCCAGTGTAATTGACGCAATATCCCTGCTGACGTACTAATTGGCAGAAAATTGTCGGGGAGAACGCATCCGTCCATCCGATCCTCGTTAACCGATCGGCCAATTAAACCTTGATACTTCTCAAGGTATCATCTTTTACACTCACGACAATCGTGGAAAATAAAAATTTGAGGAGAAACGTTTGGACGTTCGTAGAAAAAATATAACAGCGTTTTATTTAATGTCGTTTTGATACACATTGTGTTGTTTCTTAGTGCGCATGAAAAATCCAATACTCGACACAAGAACAAGCTTCTTCCAATTTCTTGTGAATTTTTTTCTTGTTGTGCAGACGTATTATTTATAGGCATTTATGAGAACGATATTGCGAATTTTCGACCTTCGCCCTGAGACAAGTGCACATGGCCAGTTTTTTGAAAACTAATCATAATTTCATAAGTCGCAGACTATTCGTTATAATTTGCACTTTTTTATTTCATAAAATAGGAAATTTTTATCTAAACAACTGCATAACGGCCCGTGAATATGAATCTATAATTATGTTGTCAAAGATCGTTAATAATTTATAGCCATAAATATAACCCTAAATTATATTAACAAACCAATATATGTGAATTTTGCGCTTAAAGAATGTTGCTTAGGGTGGTTATGGTGACATTTGTTCCGTTGGCCAACGCTGTACTGTTTGACGCATCTATCGTTATGTCCCCGACTTGAATGAGAATTACGAGATACGTAGTTATTGAGCCAATTACCTGAACAAAAAAATAGATTATTTAACAATTTGACCTTTCATTGTAATAAACGTTTAAAGACGTTTTAATCTCTGGATGTATATTTTTTAGCGGGCTTTAATCTGTCTCTGAACGTTCCAACGTTATAACGTTATGCATGCGTATATAAAGCCTTATGTAAGTCTTACCGTTTAATTATAATCATGTAAATTAAAGAATAAAGTGTAGGATTAAAATGTAAAGTAATACTTAATCCTTTATCGGGCAAGATGAAAACTGAAGATGACTTATAAAAATAGCGATATCAAGGGAAGAAAATTGAAGTAAATTTGCCGACCTTTCACGCGATTTTGCGAAAGTGTAATATATCCTTGTACGATAAAGAGCTAGTGTGTGTATGTGTGTGTGCTTTGCATTTGTGAGAGGACTTTCTATTTTAAATCTCTATCGCAAAGTTCTAAATTACATGAATCACGACTTACCCCGTGAATGAATGTGTGATCGAGAGTGAAAAAACCGCAGGCTGTGAAGACTAACGGATTCTGTATCAATTGTAAAGTGAAGTCTCGTATCTGAAAGAAAGAAGTCGACGTTAGTTTCTGTTTCGGCTTCTTGCACAATATCTTTGTGCAATGCCTCGTGTTTCGTACTGAACGTAAAGTACGACGACAATAAACTTGCCTCCGCGCGGAATTCCTTAGTGGTGGACGGCTCGTATAGTTCGCAGATTATGTCACCCGTGTTGGCCGCCTGTGAAAGTTTAATGAGATTAAACTTAGAGTACTGATTACTGATATGTATTACGAAAAAGGTCGACCATAAATTTCACTAATGTGTGCTTTAGAAGAAATTAAAATTTCTACCACCGTGATTATTATAAATGTTGAGATCGCAAAATTTCAGATTTCTGAGGTAAAATTTTTCTATGACTTTTCTTGATCGTCGTGTTAGAGTTTTTAAATCTTCGATCAATACTCACCTCGAGGCTCGCTAATGCGCACATATGATTTATAATGAAGACCTTAGATGCGTAGAAAAGAGTCCAACAGGCGAATGATATCATCTCCTGCTGCATCTCGGACTTCGGCATGTCCATCCAGTAGATCTTGTAGGCATTGTAAAGGAGAGTGGTGATGAACACGAACGATACTGTCATAGAAAGGAGGATCTGTATGCCGTACGCTTCGTTCGCCGTCCTGATACATTTGATCAATTCGAGGTGGACTTGTCTTCGTTCGGCGTGGAAAAGACAGAAATCACGTTGATTAACGTCAGCGAAATTATTTTGATATAGCAAATTTTGCGCGTTAAAGTGCAAAGCGGAGCGACGCAAGATCGAGTAGATTTCTTTCTAGATTTCTAGATTTCTGTTTGACAATTTTGACTGGAAGTAAATAGTCTATGACTATTAGTATAGTATATAGTATTTATTACCATTCAGCTATTGCCAAGAAGGGGACTTGGTTTACAACATATAATCTTATCATTTTCCACATATCTATGCATTCATCTACATCCTATGTACTATGCCTTTCCCTGTTCATTCTCCCTCGTTTAAACTTATACTTAACCTACTCTTATCCTACTATCACACTATTACAGCCACAAAAATCTCCTCCCTCCCCTTTTTCTCCTTTCTTCCTTTAGCCCCTTGTCTCTATATTCTTACCTTTTTCTTTCTCTTTCTGTACTATCTTTACTTTCTTTCTTTTAACTTCCTCTCTCTTTTTTTCCACATCTTTTTTAGAATTTTACTTTTCACTTCGTCCAATTCATTATTCCATACCCTTTCTTTTCCCTCCTTTTATTCCCCATCCAATTCCCTCAAACCATTCACTCCCTACCTCACATGTATACATAATATGCTTCATGTCATCCTGATCCTTGTCACATAACACACATTTCTTGCCTTCTTCCTCAGTCCAATATTTATTCATCAACTCCATATTACCACACCTCAGTTTAACTAGAGCTCTTACCTCATCTCCTACTTTTAATTTATCCAGATTCCCCTTTACCTAAATATTTCGGGCATTTTCCCCTCTTTCTTATCTTTTTATACCTCTTGTTGTACTTAGCCTTCATAATCCTATTTTCCTCCCATTGTTTCTGCACTTCCCTTTCCTTTTTAATAATCTCTTCTTCTATTAGTCTATGGCTATTATGTACAACTAAAACTAAATAATCAAATGGACTGCTTCGACTTTAGGTCAATTACGGATCACTCAAAATGGGCAGTCAACATTTAATTGATAACCACATTTCTCTAAATTCATCGCTAAAATGAGTTTCAATAAATCACTGCGCTTCGTATAGAAATACTCATCACATGGCCATGCTATGGAGTTTAATTTCAAGTTGCGTTATCGTGCCATCGTGACCTTATGAAAGAGCGGTGCTAAATGGGCGAAGTACTTAATTAGTAGCTTGCTCGGAAATAAGTGCGTGATAGATTGAAATAAAAATGCGTACACGGAAAAAGAGATATAGACGACTAAACATAATTCACTGTGTTAACTACTTTTTCTTTGCTGCGGGAACCAATTTCCTTGCTAGGATAACAAGAAAATCTGCTCCTGCAATAAAAAAGTAGCTAAAGTAGTAAATTATGTTTAGTTGTCCATCTGTAGCAAATTTGCTGCGTTAGCCACTTTTCTTGCTGTACGAGCAGATTTTCTTGTTATCATAGCAAAAAAATAGCAGCAAAGAAAAAGTAGCTAACGCAGCGAATTATGTTTAATTATGTCCATACATGGCAAATTAGTTTGCTTCTGCAGTAAATCCTTTTTTTCCGTGCATGTAATATGTATATGTGCGTATGGATTTGTGTGCTTACGCGTGTTCTTGAGTGTGCGAAAGCCTTTACTCGCGGGTGCAACGGAGTGAAGGATCTCACTTGACGGCCCTCATCGTGTCGGTGTTGTCCTTGGTTCTGTGCTCCTTCTGTTGCGCGGACGAGACGAAGGTCTTGTTCCATTCGTCCTTCATCTTCAGCACCCTCTTGTGTTGCGGCGAGTCGGGGGTAGTCGTTAGCATGCGTTGCAGTAAACCGTTCAACTGCTGGAATCGAATCTTCGAATATCTGCGAGTCGATGAAAGGAATCAGACATAAGGAAACGGGCTATTAAAGAATCTGCGAAAAATAATTCTGCGCATAAGTTGTGTCAGATTTTCACTCGCGAGTGCTTCCACAACACAATTAAAGACATTAACATATTCATTATTTGATGTGATTTCCAATAATTGTATCATCGCTGAAATTACCGATGATAACAATAATTTCATGGTGAATTCGAGAGCATAGAGTAAGTGCGAATCGAATAATTATCGTGAATTATCATAGGATCATGAAGATTAGTTTGAGACGTGGAAAATATTAAATTAACATTTTCTTAACGTTAATGACTGTGATGACAAAACTCATTAACTATAATTAATGAACGTCGTTTATATTCACGCGACATCGTGGTGACGCCCACCTAACCCAGTGCAGGAACGATATATCGGCCACGTAGAGCAGAGCGATGGGATAATGGGCGACGAGCATGATGATGAATCTGATGTAAAAGGGCATTTTATCCTGTTCGACCATCAGGTTGTAGTTGAGAACAGTGAAGATGGTGAATATCAGTATGACCAATACGAACGCATAGACTTGGTACAAGTACATGTTGCGGTAATTCTTGCTCAATTCCATTTGCTCAAAGGCTTTCTCGCACATGGTAATGCGCACGTACGCGACCTGCATGATCTGTGAAAAAAGATGTCATTTTGTGCAACTAATATAATACAATCACAAATAAAAATCAGAGTGTTGTATAACTTGCGACTCTGCGATTCCAAGAGACGATCACGAGGAAATACGGAGGATTTAATCACGAGTTTGAGTCAGTTTGCTGAGCGATTTGAATTCGAGTCTTTTTTGGCGTAGGAAATCTCGAGAAAGAGAGATATTGTTGTTTATTGGAACTTTTCAATTCTCTCTCTCTCTCTCTCTCTCTCTCTCTCTCTCTCTCTCTCTCAAGATTGTATTTTATTTGTGACTGAAACCTCCCGTGTATCAGAACACTATCAGAGAAAATGCTATTTGATATTAATCGAGGACGAATATAACATTAAGAGGCACGTTCTCTTTCTTTCTCACTTATCATTTAGAACTACACTCAGCGCCCACCCATTTTCATGGAGGGAAATAGACTTCAAACTCATTAGAGAATCCATCATTAAATCGTCATAATCGCGATCGCGCGAGACCTTGTGTATGTCACATTTCTTATCGATTGGTCTGAGAATAGAAAACTTGAAAATACGACGTGAATGAGGCGTAACGAGTCTTTTGCTATGCTTTTTAATAATTGTATAAAGTCACAAGAATTAGTGAAGTTTTTCCAATAAAATGAAAGAACTTAATAAAGCCACAACAATAAATTTCTACGACGTGTCGGAGTTGATCGTGTTAGAATTCTTTCACGCAATCAAGTTTTCATCTTCTCCCGAGAATAACACTAAACCACATTGATCTCTTCTTGAGTTCTACCTTTATTCTCCAAATGCCGGTAAGAATGAGGCACAGCGTCATGGCGATATTGGTGTAAAAGATCGCTTGAAACGTCTTGCTGCTGAAAGAGTTCATCCTTTCATCGTAGTCCACGTACGACATCGATACCTTTATGAGCACGCCGAAGATGATCAGGCATAATATCGAGTAGCTGACGCCGATGACCTTCCGTAGAGTCGTCGAGCTGGGTAAGTAGCCCATTCCGATGATGAAGTTGACCACGATTAGTGGTGTAATCGCTTCGTACAGTGTTTTCGGCTGGATCATCCTCGTCGCTGACCGTGGGAATTCGTCTGCGTCCCGACGATACTCGAACGACACTCCTCGCTGACCTGCGGACTCTAGGATATACACACACGCGCACACGCACTGGCGTTTATTCGAGCGGCGTGTTGCGGTCACTTGACAGCTAAGAAATGAACGATGAGTATCGTGGCTGCGTGACTTGGCGTGTGCCACGTGCGCGCACCGTCAGGAATAATGGTGCCGCGTAATGCTGCTAAGTGCTACCCCCGATAAGTGGATGGCTGGAGCAAGTACGAACAGGTGGTGGCGGCGACAGCGATCACCCGCGACTTAAGTAGACGATGCCGGCGATGGTTCGTAGGTGATGCGCCTATGTGCGTCCCAAAGGATTCGTAATCGATATTTGCCGTGTGAGTCGCGCGAAATAGCACGCACTTCGTGTGCCTTTCATTCTCGCAGTTTTACACGCGACGGAGGCGTTCTACGGAATCTCTGATGTTTCCCTATGCATGGAACGTCAAGGTGTTTCCCCGAAAGTTAGGTGATTCGAATAGGATCAAGAGGCATTTTAGCTTTTCTCTGCGAATCTCGTGAGCAGAGAACGGTTTCGCGAGAGGAAAGTTGGTCTCTCTCCTTACTTCTCAGAATTAAAATATTAATACACCTCGACTTGTCCATATTTTGTAAAAGTGCTGTCCTGCATTTACGGAACGATCTTGCTTTTATGAAAATTGCATGACCAACAAACTGTTTGTTTAATTTGCCAACGCAAATCTAAAAAAATATTGAATATGACATGGCGATAAGGGAAATATGATAGAGTTGAATTACACAAAGTTGGCGTTAAATTGTGGTAAATAATAGCTTGTATATATGACAGTGTGTGCGATGTAAAAAAAGCGATAGGTATATTGGACGCGGATAGTCTTGTAAAGTGTCAATGAAACTGTGTAAAGTATCAGAGGCACTTCGTGTACCACTTCGTTACCTAGAAATACAAATGGAAATGCCTAGAATGCCCAGGAGGCTTCATTGGCGAGGTCGATGTTGCGCTAAGCTTATCTCGTTAACGACACAAGGTAGCTTAAAAATGCAACATGACATTAATAATGTAGACTTAGTTTGCATTAATAATTAGACTTAGTTCGATTTTTGCTTTCTTCGACGGCAAATCGGCCACTTCTCACGATAGAAATGTACGAACGTTGAAACTTCAAAGAGAATTTCATTCTGGACAAAATATTTCTCTAAGTAGACAGATCTTTTTATCTATTTAGATAGATTATGTTTTAAACACAAGATTATTTCCATAGATTAATCTAATAAGGGAGCACATTTTTCATGGATTGAGTAACATTGTAATTACACAACGTGTAATTATCGCGTAATTCGGTAGTAACATTATAATTCGTGAGCAAGTATTGTAGAGTTTGAGGGGTTGTACATTCCATTATGGATCTTGATAACGGTACGAACGTTGTAGCAATAAAGGGTAATGAATGGTAAAGATCAAGATGAAATGAATACATACGTTATGTAATAACATGTACTTTTTGAATACACGTTTATACAATCGTGTAACACGTTCACAGCTGACAGCTCCTGCCACAGTTAATGTCGTAATGAACAATCAAAGGATTGAGCTAAAGCTACATTGAGAACTGCCTTACTCGAATTTTTAATTGCAAAATTGGACGAGAAAAGCTGCGAAATGATTTACTTCCTGTTTTTCGAATTACCGCGTCGCTACTTTATGGTTTCTATTTTACAAAGATATATGTTTGTATACATACATACATATATATATATATATATATATATATATATATATATATATATATATTATTGATTTTTTATACACGGAGAAATCCTATAATATATAGTTACTTGTTATCTCTAATTACTTCTAGTAATTAGTCTCTCGAATGTTTTTACTCGACTCCAGCGAATTGCTCACCTGTATCATGATAACCAAGTAAGTCGTGACAGTTTTCAAGCACTGTGAACAGCAAAAGTGTAAATATAAGTCATCAATATTTTCGTGAGCAATATTTGTTTTAAATGCAGATCTACGAACCGTGCTTAGCACTTGGTAATTCAAGGAGATACCAAACGCGAAAAAATTCACCGGGCTCTGCGATATTTGAAGACCAAACTGTTGAATCTGAAAGAACTTGTCAATTAAAATGACGATTCGTAATTCGCGGTCAATTGAAATATTAACATTGCGAATAGACCTCTTCTTGTATTTCGATATCCTCGCAGAACTTGTAAATCGCGTGAATGATCTCGGTAGTTTTCTTTCCCTGCACGATGAATAAATGTCATCAATTTAAAAAATCACATAATATGTAATCAGGAAACGGCGCGCGGAACGACTCACCTCGTTGGTCGCATTCTTACAAACACGAGTTATAAAAATGATCTTTACAACTTCAATTATCCCCATCGTGATTACAACAGATGCTTCATCCAAGAAGCTGTTGTTATAGTTGGTTTTCTGTTGCATGAAATGGATGTACAAATTATATAAACTTCCAGTGATGTACATAATGGATATTGCGATTTCCGAAGCGATTTGCATGCCGAAGTTGCTGCACAACGTTTTTGATACTCTGCACAATTCCAGATGTACCTGTCTGAAAAATGTCCAAATGACAAAAGCAAATGTATAAGACATAAAACATGTAAAACTAATTTTATTTTTAGGTATAGCAACGGCAAATTCATGGCGGCTTCAAGATCGGTTTTTTCGCATTGCAAAAATTACAAAAGTAAATATTACAAAAAAATTATATTTTATTTATAGAATCTATACTGTTCCTCTTTATCTCTTTTATTTTAATATTTTACCATAATTTGTACTCACTTGATCGTTTGCAACAAGTGTCGGCGTTGTTGGCATCCTGCGTTTATAACGGATCTCCGGATCGAGTTATCCCCGGTTTGGCTTCCGGATTGACTCTGAAGTTCCATCTGGAACTGCTTTTGGAGTTGAGACGGAAGGCGAGACTGAGTGCGCGATTTCACAGCATTACGTTTTTTCAATATAGAACTTCGTATTCGGGACTGCAGCTGCCGATTCACCTGCGACAACACCTTTATAGAAAGAATGTGCTTGTGCTGCTTGGCGTCCATCATATTAGCGTAATCCTCTGCAGCAAAGAGACCCAGTTTCATTCCTTCCGTCGTTGACAAAGCCGCGCCTTCGCTCAGGAGTTCATTAACTAATTTGAATTTCATTTGCAGACATCTGCAATTGCAATATCAGGTATCGTTACTTCACTCTTCATCTTTTAATCGAAGGATCTAATACCATTTCTCCTCGCGTTTCTTTGCAAACGAGCAATGAGCTGAAACTTACCGACTACCAGCATGAAAAAATTGCACATAAAAAGCGACTTTATATATATTAATTTAGTTCTTAAATGAGTACTACTTTTTAGATATATTAACTGGTTAAGTGATTTTAATTCGAAGTAGATCGCTGCAAAGTCGGCCCACTCACTTCACGAATATTGTGAATTCCAAGACGACGATAAAACTGATGTTTATTCCATATATCTGATCCATCATTAGCCAACTCGTAGTTTCTGTATCCACGCATAATTGCAAAATCAGCACGATGCTTAAGATGCCGTTGTATAAGAACCAGATGATTATAATGCCGATCGTCAAGAAATATATTTCTCTGTAGCTAAACATTGATCCAAGTTGTCGCAATGTCTCGTCGACTTGGGCGATTTTTCTATAGCAGTCGTTGAGTCTCTGCGAACGCCAATTTGTACGGATAAATGTAGACGAAGCCTCTTTCTTAGGGGAAGGGACAATTTACTAACGCACCCTTCTATATGTTTTTCACGGTCGACTTGAACATAATTATACGAAGAAAATCGAAGAATCGTTATACTCACTCACCTTCGTGTAGAACCAACTAAGGACCATTTCACACGTGACGAAGAAAGCTTTCACGTACACCATTAATTGGTACAAGACATATTCCAGCTTTAACAGCTTGATGTGCGCGTAGAATTTATGCTGCTCGTTTGCAGCCACGCAGAAAATGCAGAATAGGATCAGGAGATAGATCAGGCTGAGCACGGTGCCTGATTTTCCTCGAGGATACTGAAAAGCACGAAGTCCTAACAGATACTTCAGACTCGTCAGCGACGCCATCGCGTCGGACAGGTGTTTCGGGGTAGCCGACAGTAGTTTCATCTCGAACAGCCTTTCCTTTTTTTCTTTGCACGAAAATGCACTCGCGATCCTCGATTAGCCGCTGGCGTGACGAGATACACGAAGTAAGAAATCAGCAGGCATGGTCGATAGATTAACTGCCGCAGAACTCATTCACGAATAATAATTCTTTCTTAAGATAACCAATCAAGAAGATCATCGAAGATCGCAGGAAGCTCAAATAATTCTTTTCTTTCCCACGGATAGTTCCTCGTAAATCTTCGTGTCGACTGCTCATCGCCCGAGGACAGAATAAGAAAGAGAGAGAGAGAATGTTTTAGAGAAATTCAGATGAAATCATTGATTGATACGTCACACACATTCGAAAGTGCATGCACTCGTCTCTCTTTTCTGATATTCAAATTAAATTAATCCATACACATACACACACACACACACACAAACACACATACACGATCGATGAAATTGTACAATGCATTACGTTTTATGAAGTTGTTCCGCAGTAGTCGACAGTCACGTCGAATCAGACAGCGATGTAACGCTCACTATTGTACTTCACTGCACTCCTCATTTGTTTTATAGGAGCACGTCGACAGTCGTCTATCCTTTGTCGAGTGGCTGAGAAGCGCGCGCGTGCCCATAAGTGATTATTACGACAAGCGGACGCGCGCTGCAGACGACTCGCAATGGTCATTGGAAGGATATATCGTGTCGGCAGAGTCAAGTTCCTGCAGAGAAAAGGGGTAATTCGTTGTACAAACACGCGCATGGCTCTCGTCTTAACGCGAGCACACGTATGCGTGTGTATGTGCAAAAAGGTGTTCGGCTCAAAGACGGCCGAACGATAATCACCGGGATGATAATTATAGTATACGTCTATCGCGCACGTAGACTTTTATTACATCGGACAATAAAGACAGACAGACGTAAATTAATTCAAAGGGGCGATCGCGCTTGAGATCGAATCGGTCTCGGTGTGTTTATCAGTTCGAATGTCACGTTGGTAGAAGATATTGTACTTCGCGGATCGACGCCGGTGTTACTTGACCGTATAAATCGGATAATAACTGAAGAATTACTTCGCTGCAAGATATATCAAATGTAAATATATGTATGTATTAAAATACGGCGCTACACAACTCTTCCATAAAGATAATTACATCTGCGTAGGAAGTTTCACGTCACCTTTATTCCCGGGGAATAGTCGAGTTATTATCTCCCCGGGCGAAGAGAAGTCAAAGGATCGCTGCGTATCGAGAAAAACATAATGTGAGAGAATTTCTTTCTCTATAATTTATTTCCCGCTCGAGAATATGATACGTCGCGTCGTGAGCCACGTGTCAATTGCGCGTCGCATCTTTTTAATTTAATTATTTAAAATTTAATATTACGTAATATCTTGTATAATGCAGCTAGATTATTAGTTAAGGATAAAGCGGAGCTTGATAGCATTCATAAAAGTAATTGATCACAAAGGAGAGGCGATTAATTGAACAGAAAAGGAACTGATAAATAAAAATTGTTTCTATCATTCGACAATAACAAAGTAAATTTTGTTTGTCTACAATCGACTAATTTTTTTAATCGATCTATCTGCGGAACAAACAAACGTACAATACAAACTCCTTTGTGTCATTGACTCGTGTCGCTATTGTCACATTCGTCTACTTGAGTCCCATTATAACCTTTTTACATAATTGTTGCGAAAGGTTCGTAAGATAACGTGGAGTCTTCAATATCACTTCAACGCGATAATAATATTATGAGTAGTTTATAAAGTTCGTTTTCATTATAATGTTATCTTCATCTTGCTCGTTCAGAATCAAAAATGGGATCCGCGCGACAGCAACGTCCACTTTGCTACATCGAATATCATAAAAGAGAATACAGAATTTTCGTGATCAATCTTATTTATTAATCAGGTCGGGAAAGATGTTGAATTCGAACACGTTGAGTTTGGACAGTTCACATTCTATCTCACAGAAGGGTTCCTTCTGTTCTAATCTATCCATTTATTTGCTCTCCTTACTTTCCTTTTTTTCAAATGGGAGAGCGAGAAAGCCAATTTCGTTCGCAAGGTAATCAATCTTGCGTGGATCTCAAAGCTAGATCGAATCGCGCGATTGCGCCCGAGAGGAGCGAGAAAACGACGGGAAACGAGAAGCTCGAACGAATCCAAGAGGCGACGATCCGTGAAGTTGGCCTCCTCTGCAATTCCATTCTTTTTCACTTAGCTCAAGCCGTGTAATCGTCGGCGATCGGCCAAACGGCGACGATGACGACGACGACGACGACGACGACTGTCGAGGGTAGCAGAATTTGGAAGAACGCGAAGGGGCAGAAGTCCCATGGGGGCAGAGTTGCTCGCTCCATTGTCCCGAGGTGGCTCACTAATCCTCGGCATCGAATAGGCTCGAAAGTATCGACGGCTGCAAGGCGATAAATAGTCACAAGAACGCGCAGGATGCAGCTCGGCATCAATATTGCGCCCTTGAGCGGTCATTTTCGAGTCGGACCCGTCGAACGACGACGGATTTCCGCGCTTCTCAGTTGACGACGAAGAAAGCTCAAGCTTGCAGAACGTGATTCAGGTAAGCGATGTAGCAGATCGCCAGGCGAAGTATCTCGATCTTCGAGAGCTTCTTGTCCGGTGGTAAGGTCGGTAGCAATTTCCGCAATTCCGCGAACGCCAAGTTGAAGGCTTCCACTCTGACTCTCTCTCTGTCGGAAGGTGTAGACAATAAATGTCGAAATTAACAAATAGATGTGAAAGTGTGAGCTGCGACGATAACAAGTGAATGTAGAGACTCTATGAAAATATTTTGAGTGTTTCAATAAAATTAGAGAATTAACAACGTAATTACACTTTATTCTACGTCGTCGTGCTCGCCTTATTGAATTTTAAATTAAAGACCGAGAGAACGTTGTAATTCCAGTTGAGAAGACAATCGACCTTCAAACGTTTCGATGAAAAATGAAATAGCCAGGACAAACTTCTACCCGTTCATTATTCACATTTACACGAAATTCTCCGATTCTGCGCTGATCGCGGCCTCACCTCGTGGCATGTGCGGTTCGATACTTCTGGGTAGCTCTTCTTCTCCTGCGTCTCTCCTCCCTCGACAAGGTGCCCGAGACAGGAGCACCTACCCCGTTCACGACAACGCCGTGGCCGCCGTTTGCCATCGAGACCGCCCTGTCCTCGCTCATGAAATCGCAGTTGAAGCTCTTCATGTGCTCTGCGACTCGAGGATGCTGTTTTTTTTTTCAAGGAAACTCGTTGCGGCGCGTCGTGAAAGATTCTCCTCTCACCTTTATCGCGACAGAAGATTCAGCTCGCGGGACGCAACTGTTCGAAACGCAATCTGGTGTTCCATCTGTCACGTGGCTGAAATTACGGACCAAAAATAAAACAGCCAAATAGAGTTTCTTAATTGTCTTCCTGTACATGTGTTAATTTTAGCCTCCTGCCTTTTCATATTTATCCCGAAATGTAGACTATCGGTGAGAAAGTGTTATTAATGAGGGTATAATTATTCACAACTGTCGCGGAAATTTCACGATTCTTCCCTAATGCGTTGGAACTTGAGTTTGTAATAATATTGTACGATGTATATAAATAATAATATACGTAAATAATCAAATTTATCGCGGCTGGGTGACCTCGGGGAATCGAGAAATATGACACAAAAGGGTTGGCTTTGTGTTTCCGTACATCGGCCCTTTGTTCGACGATAATTGACCAGTCAAATATTTGTCGAGCAGCTCACGTAACAGAATTATTGCCGCGAAAGAGGATAAAGACGGAAACTCGCCGAGTTACTCGCAACTGCCGAAGCGGAATTTTACGCTAATAACTCCTCCGGATTCTTGCCACACGTATAAAGAAGAAGAGGACGCGAAGTCGCGAGCTCATTTCCGGGGTTACCCTAATTCCGTTGCGTTTCCGCTCAAAACGATCGTTTCGACGTCGATTTGTGGGAAAGGCGTTGCATAATTGACAGCGAGACGCAGTTCGCGCTCCGCGTAAACGACGCGTTCTTCATCAAGTATTGACGAAAAACAACCCCGGAGTCCCGTTCGATCTGATTCTCAATGGTAAACCAGCGATTTGTATGGACGCTCACCTCCGCGTCTTTCTTGAATATTTTAGAGAGAATCGCCAGATTTTTCGCGCGACAAGCTCCTCTCGGACGCTGCCTGTAATATTTATCGCGCGACACAGTTCCTTCCAGTATCAAATCGATACGATCTCTTTTGCATTTTTTATCCTTATGACACGTGATAGACTTCCTTTTCGTTTGAAATCTTCCCGATTTAAACTTTACTTTAAATCACACAGTGTTCAACATTTCGACTTTATTTCTTCTCTGAGATTCTCCGCGAGATTTTTCAAACAATATATTATGAGCGCCGATTATTGCCTATCATTATTTAATAATTATGTCTTTATTTGTTCATTTATATCACTTCAAATTATAGTTCAACGTTTCGGCTTCGTTCTTGGGATCTTCTCGGAAATTTTCAAATTCACGTTCTCAAATAAAATCTTTCAAACGTGTATAGTTATTCGTCAGTATTTAACAATTTTTACCATATAACTTAATGTATTTACCACCTTTAGATCATAGTTAAATATACTGACTTTGTTTTTGTCATCTTCTCTGAATTCATTGCGTTCTCAAACAGCATCTTACGAACGCGGGTTGTTGTCTACTACTATTTAATAATTATACGTCTTTATTCACTGGTTTGTCACTTCTGTTGTTGGCAAAATCTCCCCTGAGATTCTTCACGTTCTCAAACATCGTGTCACAAACGCGGACTGTTATCTACCACTATTTAATAGCTAACATATCATTTTAATTTACTCATCTACTACTCACCATTGAGAACAGCTTTCCAAATCGCCAAATTCCTCACGTGGTCTGAGAGGGCATCACTCTTTTCACTGCGCGATTAAACTTATATCCGCCGATTAAACAATCGCGCACAGAATCTCCCGCGCGCACAATCACAATCACCACTGCGGAATCGGCACTTGTTCGTTCCCTATCAATATCAGCACAAATCCGCGCGGCTTTCACGAAATATTTCACCGCGCTAAGTCGCCCGCTCGTCTATCGAACCGCGATTATGCCGATTACGTCGATCATTAGCCTCATCCGCGGCGACGAGATCGCTTCTGGCAACATCTCGATCTCCGGCTTCGGCGAGATCGTCAGCGGAGGCGACGGCGGCAGAATCCCTGGTCGGAAAAACCGGGAAGAGTGAGCTTGATTACACGTTGTCGTAAGGGGACAGGGGTAGTTTCATCCCCCGTAACCACGCCCTTGGTCCCGGCGCCGCAGCCTCCCTTGTCGTCCCGTTTCCCCAGCATCCCTGACAGCATCCCTGGAGTTCGCCAATCGACGATCGAGGAACACCACGGTGAACCCGCCCCGACACCTGACGCCGCGTCGCCATTCCGCTACATTTCGTAGTAATTTTCACGTGACAGTATTTTACGGCTTGCCGGGCCGTTTTATCGATCATTCGACGTGCCGCCCGCTGAAACACGGGTTTTCGGGCAGAAGAAAAAGCTTTGGTTTTGTACTGCTGTAGATATGACGGATGAGAGCGGTTGCGTCTTGACGTCGAATGCGCGAAAAAGAACAACGTGCATGTTCCAATTTTGATTATTTTATCCTAAGCGAACCCCTTGTCCTCTCCGCCCATGTTAATGTCGAGGTCTTTCGTTTTGGACTTTGCCATTTCGCGAGTCTTTTTAATTACTGATGATCAGTATCGTCCGCCACGTACAGACGTCAATGGGACGACCATCCTTCGTCGCGACAGTGATAAAATCGAAATGTTGTTTGAGGCAAAGTGATAAGCCGCGAGTCTTAATTGAGAATATTCGACTGTATTATCAAAAGCACGGAAATACAAACTGGTTACGAGTTTTTTAATAGTCTACAATCTCACTGTCTATATCTATATTTCGTTAGTCTATATTTCACTGAATTTTTACTTCAATAAAAATGTTGCTCCTAATTCTATTGATCAGAATATATAATATTATATATATCATATTAATTATAATATAATATATATCATATTAATTGTCGCATTTGCAAGAGAGACTGAAACGCTGATTAATATATCTATTGACGATTAGGTTACTAAAGAACAAATTAATTGAATATTAATTTCTACGATAAATATCTTATAAACGACGAAAAGCTGCTTTTTAGAAGAGCATGGCTTTCGTAACTTCAATGTAATACTTCAAGCGCGCTTTCTACAAGTGAAAATGTCGAGGAAGAAGGATAGTAAACCGAGGGTGGGTTTATCGAAGCAGTATGGATTTCTTTGGAGGATCAGGTGGTAAACGGGTCACATCTGCGCCGTCCAACTATACTAATAATCACAGTCGCATCCACCATTACAAAATACTCCGATGTAAAGTCAGTAATTGTTTGTTCCACGTGTCAAAGTGTGTATCTAAAATCTTTTGTATTATGGAAGGTCGTATAATGTGATTGAAAACTTATCAGTCGCACTCTAATGAAATTTTATAGGAAGAATTTGTGCAAGAATTAATGTAATGTGTTTATAAAAGTTTGTATTATGTAGAAACAACTGAAATTAAAAGGAGAATTCGGATTTCATTTAAATTTTCAAGATAAAAAAAGAGAACGGGACAAAAAGAAATAAAAATTTGTCTCTTATTTCAACCGAATATGAATTTTATTTCAATCCAATTTTAATGTTAGTCAACTACTAACTTTTCTTTCTACCCGTCTATTCCGCTCATTTTGGAAACTACGGCAAAATCACATTTCTCTTAACATCTTTTCTCAAGTTTGCTCGCTCACGTGGCTTGAACGGGTTCGAAAAAGAACGAAGAGCAACGTCTGCACCCCTCTCATCCCTCTAAAACGCAAAAATTCCCCGCGAAACCCGTAATCATGCAAATTGGTTAATCGGACTTCAATCTATTTTCAATCCGACGGGGTGCCGCGTGCAAACAACACCCACTGCAGAAATTGTACGCGAGGGGTTTGACACGTGCGGCTGGAAGCTGCGGTGAGGAATCGTGCGCGTGTTCACAGCTACGGCCCGATTTTCTCGTTGCAATAATCAAGAAGAACGCACACGCCCCGCACGACACAACCGATTAATGCGTTCCGCGGTGGCCGAGTGGTGTCATGAGATAGTTCACACCTCGTTACTACGTTGACAGCCCTCTTCACGATCGGGTCTGTGGCGGTCGGTTCCGCTCTTTCAACTCACATTCCCCTTTAATTCGCAAAGTTCCGCCAAGCATAATGTCGCGTGTCGTTGTGATGAAAACCGTTACCGTTAGAGGGAATGTGTTATTAATCAAATCAAACAAGTATCGATCATTCCTACATTAAGACAGCACACAGCCAGCTATCGGACAGCTATCAGCGGAATTTAAATAAATGAAGTCATGCTTTGCGTCATTGGGAATAGCGTGACGTCGAATAGATAGACGTCGGTGTTTCGTGAAAAGCACAATGATAAAATATAATTAAGTCGCGCAGTTATAATTACACATACGCGCGCGAAATTAATTTTGAATTATTTAAAAATTTATTAACCCTCCACTGCCCACACTGCGACTCTGAAGTCACAATACAGATTCGTCATTATGTATATATCATCCATCTCCAATATGAATATTGTCTCCAATATGTTGTTTTGACTGATGTAACATGAAAGTCATAATATGGCTGTCTTTTTTTTATATTTTGGCAGTGATAGTAACTGCCCAACATGATCTCAGAGTCATAAGCTTATTTTGGTAAAATAAAAAATTAAAAAAGTAAAATTTTATCTTATATGTATTGAATACTTTAGTTTTAAACATCCTATATTATATATGTCCTATATATTATATATGTGTATATATATATATATATATATATATATATATATATATAAAACTTTTTAAACATGAGAAATTTATTTAGGCAGTAGAGAATTAAATTTGTTAAATTAAATTTGTTAAATTTGTTAAATTAAATTTGTTAAATTTGTTGAATTAAATTTGTTAAACGACAAGTACTGGAACGACAGTTCAATAAACAATCGATAAACATATACAGAATTCAATTCTTGCTTAAGGAACATTAAGACGACTTACGATGTCTAATGATATAATAATGTTCTAAGATGTATTTTAGATCTCTTTTGTACATATCGTGGAAGTAAGTCGCAATTCCATATATATTTTTACCAACAGCTGCCGGCTTAACATATATTCTTTCGTAAGTGCACTGCAAAAAAATACTTGAAAATTCATTTGTGGAATATAAAGTTTATTTCTGTGAAATATAAAGTTTGCTTTTGTGAAGTAATTTTTATATCCCACATACAAGTTTTTAAGTATTTTTTTTCACAGTGTATCAAAATAATCTCATGCAACAGCAGGTACCGAATTGACAGTTGTCGGTAAACGTACGCGGAATACGATGCTTAGGGGTGCGTTCTGCACAAACTTACCGAGGGTTGCTGGTCGCGGTGTCCACCGACAGATATTGGTGCAAGCTATTTTGTACAATTGTCACCAACAAACGATAATTGTTAGAGTTTATCAACTACGAGTGCGTCGAACGTAAAATTAAAACTTCTTAAATTGTGTTAATTTCTTTGCGAAAATGCGATATTTTCTTATGTTTCTTATATTTATTAATATTTCATTTCTAACTATTATGTATATATTTGTATTGATAATTGAATTTTTTGGTATATATATATATTTATATAAATTGTATACACAATCTGTCGAGATAGAGAGAGAGAGTCGATTGAATTTAATGTAATTATCTTTTTTACGGTAACGACAACTCCCTCATGGCGATATTCGCAAGACTAGGTCCGTTATCACCCTCTGAACGATATCGTTTTCGCTTGGTCTTGTTTTTCAAGTTCTTCGATAATGTCCGGAATTCTCGATGTCCGGAATTGAAAGAATCAATGTCCCTCTTGGATTGCCAAGTTCTCCAAATTCGACGCATTTCCGTTCTTACTTCGCCGTTCAGCAGACAGTAAAGCAGAGCCACGAAGGTACCCTACAAAGATAAATAGCATGAGTAAGTGTTAGTTATACGATAAAATATTGAGATATACGAACTATTCGAATCGAATCGAATCAAATTAAGTAAAATTCGATTAGATTTATATTCGAATCCCTATGATTCGAATCCAAATAATTCGAAAATTTCGAATCGAAAAGATTCGAATATGGATCGCGCACATTAGCATTAACGAAGGACTATTAAAGATATCCAGCCTTATGAGAATTAGCATGACTTGAAAAGTTTGTCATACATTAAGATTTTCCTCAAAAAATATTAAAAGAAGATAATGGCTTCTAGATAAAATCTTACCGACAACTGTCGGATCGATGTGTCGTTGCGCAGCTTCCAAGGCTGGAACTGTATTCCATACACGTTTACCGACTATATATTATATATCTCTTACCTTAAAATGAATTGATATCACATGATCGATGTTATCACTCTCATACTGAAGTCACTATTTTCATGTTGAATTCAATGATTATGTTAATTAAAAATTCTTTTAACGATTCCATTAGGATGAAATTTCATTAATTCGATTCGATTTGAATTCGAAATTAAAATCTGAGAATCGATTCGATTCGATTCGACATTAAAAATCTTTGATTCGCACATTTCTATAGAGTATGATAAAATATTACAGTACCTGGAAGGATTGAGACAACTGATCGCAAAAGAGCCAGACGAGTTCAATGTCATAGTCCCTGTAGTAGGATAATCCCAGGAACAAGACATAGTGGGCCCCGAAAAGTGGAATCAGAATCAGAGTCGACCTCGCCCACTTTCTGCATTAAAGATAAGTACGCGTGCGACTGTTTATCCGTTCGACATATAGATACTAATTAATTTGACCAAAATAAAAAGTGCAAATGTTGTTTTGTTAGTTATGTATATGTGTGTGCGTGTATAGTTCACAAATATTATATATTTATGTATCTGTCCTTTTAATATGAGAGTTTTTTATGGGAGTAAGACTTTCCCTTTTACTATCACAACTAATATACTAACTTGTATTGCATCTTCTTTTGCTGCAAATACACCGATGTCTTCAGCTTCACAAACAGCACGCGAACAATGTTCAGGAACAGCACGAAATTTAACTGTAGAAGGAAAAGAGAGCGAGCGGGAGAGGTGAGAGGGAGGGAAGAGGTGAGGCAGTGAGAACGTGAGAGAGAAGCAGTGAAAATGTTTATATAATGCGAACAGAGAGAATGTGTTCTAATGCTATTAACGTACCAAAATAGATATTATAATCGGTACACTGATAATGAGAAACAACCAGGGATTTTTGTTGGTAGTCCAGCAGAGGGTGTCCTCCATAGTTGCACGTATCACGATCCATGGCACTACTACCAAGCCGGGAAGACCTGATGATGACGAAGGATAATAAAGTTGCATTTCAGTAGGATACGTTAGAATTTATTACGCTTAATCGCAAAAACCAACTCACCCCAGCCTAGCAGGATATACAGCGTTATCGTATTGGTTTTGGAACAAGGCGTCAGGATTATTAGGTTGTGCAGATACAATCCTTCCATCAGGATCCACGAATAGTTCGCTACGATGGAGTATTGCCATAAACTCGTAAGAATCTTGCAGACCAAAGTCTGGAGATTTGAAAAAGCCAGTTAGCCAAGATTTGGTTTATTATTGGTTTAAGATTTATTAAGCCAGTTTATCATTTATTAGACTGGTTAATTTCATTAATTGCATAAAGTGTTGTCTTTGTTACAGCAGATTGTAAAAACATATACATATCTTTTTTCAGTTGCGCTTACAGAGTTTATCTTACTGTTTCGTTGGGTACTCATTATTATTCATTAATATTTAATATATTCATCATTACCTGATATTCTTTAATTAATTTTTTAATATTGTATGAAGTCTACAAAACGGTAGAAGACTTTCCTGTCTAGTCTATTATTCTCTACGTGCATACGAGCGTTAGTAGTCTATATAAGTGTCCTTTACCACGTGTACCTTGACGAAAACGTGTTCGCCGTCGATAAATAAGATGTCCCAGGAAGATATGATCCGTCGTTCACCGTCGATGAAGATCCAATACTTCAAATGTGACATGAAGGCTCTCATGATAAAGGACGCGAACAGATGCATGTGCAGTCTGTTTCTAGGATTCCAGAGTTTTCTACGCAACGGAAAAAGCTACTATTAGCAACGGATGGACAAAGCGCGAACTTTAACGAGATTGAAGAGAGAACGTATTTAGTCGGCTGCGTAGGAGAATATGCTTACCGAAGTAAGGAGAAAATAACCACAGCCACAGTCAGGGTAATTAGGGATGTAGTATATCCAATTAACGATATCGTTCTGATGATCCACAACCATTTCTAACAAAAACATGTAATAATATTTAGGGCCGACTTTTTAATAGTATTCTAAACTTAGATTTAAGTGTAAACTGTGTTTTAACAATGTCTCTGATGTGTTTGTAGACGGAGTTTAAATTTAAATCTGAGTTTACTTAGTGAAAAATATTCTAATGTTAGGTAATCTAATTTTATTTCATCGCAAAATTTCATGTTACGTTTAATTATGTTCAAATCGCAGCCGAGAATAATAGCTCAGTAATTATTCATTTTAGAGGAGGTATACACACCTCCGATGTTTCTTCAAATTTAACACTTATGGGAAAAAAAATTTAACATTTATGGGATCACTGATTACGAATTTGAGGTAAAAAAGTTAAAATTCTAAATGACGGGTCCCATATGGCGACCAGTTTTCTAAATTAGCAATCTCACTTTTAGCATTATTTGGATATAACGATGACGTTTCCTCAATAAGAAAAAGAAATATCTGCGTTTTTGACAAAAAACTTGCAGCATATATATTATCAATATTTCAATAATTCATTGTAAAAATAGGTCTTACAG
This sequence comes from Odontomachus brunneus, assembly GCF_010583005.1. NCBI lineage: Eukaryota > Metazoa > Arthropoda > Insecta > Hymenoptera > Formicidae > Odontomachus > Odontomachus brunneus. The sequence continues at coordinate 2,538,652 of NW_022639476.1, forward strand.
AAAATATTGAAAAAAATATGTAAAATACATAGTTAGTATTAGTTGTTCTGAATAAACTGTTAGTGTTTCGATGTGTCAACGTGACGGTCAAACCTTTCGAAGGGGGATGACCCCTATAAAATATGTCAAGATTAAGGTCATCTAATTACCATGAATTCTGGTGGATAGTCGTCATTGAAAAATGCGCATAGGTTCCAGGAGGCGCTGCTGAAGTTCTGGTTGTTTGCTAGGCAGACCTTGCTGCTCACTGTCAGGTTTTTTAGGTAATTATTCGTTAGATTGTGTCTTATGATCCAGGCCGATGGGCAGGATAAGATGGACGTGCCGGACGTGTCAGAAAGCGACCAACAGGACCGATTCATTATAACCGACGGACATGGAGGAATCTCTATCCTGTTGTCGAATTCGTTGATGGTGGAATTCGCTCCCGTGAGGCCGTGATATTTCTTCGGATGATATCTGTCTGTGCTGTTGTCAAAGTCACCGAACAAAGTGACTTTGACAACTTTCGACACCATAAACGAGCGTTTCTCGTAAAGTCGGGTGTTTCGTTGGTGTCGATAATAGTTTTATTTTTTAATTTGCAGTATATATGTATTCTAATCTTTGAAAGTTAATCTTGAATATTGGACTTTAATTAATTTTCCCGAAAGATCATCTGTTTTCTTTCTCAAAATGTGTACTTGAATTTCATTGCACAGGTAGGGATGTGCGATAAATGAAATATCGCGATACGATTTTTTTTTACAAATCGCAACCAGTGCGATATATCGCACTGATAATGAATCACAATAATAATTTGATACAGAAATGAAACATATACAATATTCAATTTAATATTTTATATTTACATATAACATATATGTATTGGGACATCGAAACATAAATGATTAATAGTTTAATATTAATTTGGCTTAGGAACAAAAGATTTGTTTATAGCCAGAAAAATGAGTTCACTTGCATGTTATCCTGTTAGGCGTGTACGTTCCTCTGTAACTATATTTCCGCCCTTGCTAAAAACTTTTTCCGATGTTACACTCGTTCCTTGAATAGCGAAATATTTTTGGTAAAGGTGTAGAAAAAGGGCGCCACCTCAGATCAGCCTGATCTTGACATATGTCATAGAGGTCACCCTTCTGAGTGACCTTCTGAAGATTTTAGCCGTCGCTCATTGTTTGTTAAAAAATTATTGATGAAAGAAGTCCGAAAAATATATTACAATTTTTCGATACTGTGTCCCGTTAACGAGCAATATCGAAAGATAAGTGCGATATCGAACAACTAGCGGGAGGCTACGTCCCCCGCAC
>NW_022639476.1:2541171-2542508 GCF_010583005.1 Odontomachus brunneus
AAAACTAACCTAACCCAACCTATCGTTACATTATTTTTTATTTATTTATTTGAACCTAAACCTAAGTCAGTCCATAATTTTTTAACAAACAATGAGCGACGGCTAAAATCTTCAGAAGGTCACTCAGAAGGGTGACCTCTATGACATATGTCAAGATCAGGCTGATCGGAGGTGGCGCCCTTTTTCTACACCTTTACCATATTTTTTTGCTGTTTTGCTTAATATTGGAAAATGTATTTCGTGATCTTTCCACCATAACAAAGGACGCACACTCATCCGGTAGCGACATATTTAAATAATGCTTAATTTCCATTTCGATCATCTCGCTATTTGTCCGTTGCTCACTTGAAGATGACGTAGAACTGTTTTCTTTTTTCGAAATATAGCAACGAAACCGCTTGTAGACTCGACTTGATTTTTGTTACTAGAAATATTCTTTGGTACGTCAATCTGGTTTATAGCTTTCGCAAGACGTGTAGTTATTTCATTTAATTTCTTCGCGAAATACTGCTCTTAGAAGCGTGGATCTAAAAGTGTGCAGAAACATTATACGATGTTTTCACGTAGAAATGTAGCATTTTGCAATTTTTTTTAATTGTAAATCACAAGCACAATTTAGCTACGATTTTGAATCGCAGGCGCGATTTTAAATCGCTAGCGCGATTTTAAATCGCTGGCGCGATTTTAAATCGCAAACGCGATTGTGTGATAAAGTACTACTGGCGCATCGCACTGCGATTTAAAAATAAAATATCATTGTAATTGCGATATATCACAAAGTCGCACATCCCTATGCACAAGTAGTTAGTGGTAAAAAAGAAACAAAGAGTTTCGCGTTGAATATTGTATGTACGACAAAGAAGAAAATTGGTACTCACCTTTGTTGAGAAGACTATCGCACTTGTATTGCTGGTCGGCCAGCAAACGCTTCATCTCAGCAATCATCATTGTGATGCTGAAAATTCAATAAGAAAATAAACTACGTCGTTAAATATTATTTCATCAATTTTAATATTTTGACGAAATTCTTTTCGGTCGTTCATTCCGTTTGCGTTACTCATGAATCATTATGGATCACTACTGTACACAATACACATCGCGTTCTCTATTATTATTTAGATTCAAGTCGGACGGAGAAAGAGTTCTCAAAATCATATATATATACTCGTATATATATATACAGGGTGTTCGGAAAGTACCGGGACGCCCGAATATCAGGAAAAATATAAGTTTTACAAAAAAATGTTTCAGACAAAAGTTGTGGCGTTTAAAAAGATGTATTTACTGATCACATCAGTTTGACCTTGGGTTGCGTAGCGAAGGTCAGGTCAAGGTCA
>NW_022639476.1:2542596-2562050 GCF_010583005.1 Odontomachus brunneus
TTCCATTTAAAAAAATTAATGTGACCTTGACCTGACCTTCGCTACGCAACCCAAGGTCAAACTGATGTGATCAGTAAATACATCTTTTTAAACGCCACAACTTTTGTCTGAAACATTTTTTTGTAAAACTTATATTTTTCCTGATATTCGGGCGTCCCGGTACTTTCTGAACACCCTGTATATATATGACTTTTCCTACAATCCTTTTTTCTAAACTAATGGATATTTATATTAACATTAATGATTTTTTTATATAAAATACTGTGGTTTATCATTGTAAGCATGTTTTGTTGGTGTGTAAACAATATTTTACACAAAAAGTATAAAATATTTGCGAGAATTTATTTACGGAAGTGATCGATGTGGGACAAAGGAAACTTGCCACTTAGCCGATAAAAAAATACGCGTCTTTTAATTTTATTTATTCTATGAGCAGGATAAACGAAATTAGTAAATTAAAAGTAAAATTAAAAGCAATAGTCTTCAAGTTTCCTTAAAACCAGAGACGCATGTTTCTCATATAAATAAATCGTCTGTAGGCTAACGCGAGATGCTCCACCGAATATCACAAGTATATCAAATACATTAAAATAAAATTGATTTTTAATCCTATCTGGCCAATTATCTTTTTTAAGCTCCACCTCACCTTCTAAATTTGTTTTATCACGCTTGATGTTCCTTTTCTTCTTTTTCGTTAGATTGAGCACGATAACGATATATTTCACGAGAGCGGTCAGACTTTTTTCAGAATATCCACCTACACCTTCGACTGATTGCACACCATCTGATACCCTGGCACAGGTTCGTCGCATGAGTATCAGCGACTGCGCGATTACATGTACGCCCTTCCACTTTTTGACCGACCTTCCTCTTTCTCTTTTGCGACGCACATGGAGATCAATTCGGGCAAGAATACTAGCTTGTCGACATTGAGTCGACAAGCAGACGAGATGTATGCGAAGCGCTTCATCGCATTAGAAGTAATTTCTTATCGATGCTAACAGTCGACTGGGTTAATGCAATAGAGGCACTTGGTCTTAAAGACTAATATATTTCGTAATAATATTTAACCTTAGAAGAGTAAAGCAAGTAATTCGGAACATGTACATGTAGATTGGCAAATATTGAATTTAAAAAGAAATAAATTGTATTGTTTGTGTGAAATGGAAGATTGGGAAGAGTTTGTAGAATTATTTTTCAAGACACATAATTTTATTGTAATGTTAGCTATCTCTCTTTTTTGTAATTATTATAAAATCGAAGTTAAATTAGTTAATTATTATTAATTAATTAATTATTTTTTGATTGCGACTTTATCTTAAAAATTTTATTGCACGTATATACTTGTTTTCTTTTCCATCATAAGAAGACTATCTAAACTAGGGAATGGTAAGGCATATATAATATCGTATGTATATTATACGTGAATACTCATGTACATGTATGTTATATGTATTCACTGTCTTTTCATGAGAAATTTATAAATGATATCAAACGAAAGTTTCTGTCAAAATTGTAACGCAATGATCTGTCAAAGACAGTTAGTTTGATTTTTAACTTTATATAATGAAGAATACAGTTGTCTTTGTAATGTAACCGAACGCAAATATTATGAGTTCGGCAAATATAATCCATCAAAGATTAATCTTCGAGAAATCTGACTATCTCTCTTTGACGTCTGTCAATATTAGTATATTGGATTGATAATCTTAGCTTCTAATAATATTGTACTGTCTTTTTATTTAGTTTCTACAATAATAGATGGGATGTAATAATGCAGTTTTAAAAAATATGCTCTATTGAATAGTAATTATTATGAGATCTATGAGATTTAGTCTTAATATTATCATATCTCATATACATGCAGGACGTCGAGATTCTACTCTGATACGGCTGATACTATAAACATTCTTTATGTACACGTTGTGTATCAAGCTCAGAAAAATCAATATATTTGATATTCAACGGCGAAATATGGTACAATCGCTACTCTTGAGGGCAAGTACTCATCGGGTAAATATTTTTTAAAACAGATTCCTCCCATTTTTGTTGGCGTCGCATTTTCCTTCAGTGCAGGCATTCAACAAAGAAATGGAACTTTACTTTTCTACAAAGACCGTAGTGTTTGTAGAAAAATAAAACAAATAGCATCATATTTTTAATATTTACTTTATCCATGTAAGATATACGCCATGACATTATCTTTCGGCGATTAGCTCGGAGAAGATATAAAAGATTCCTTGTATAAGTATCCTTTATCTCAGGTTCTTTGACGAAGACGCTTCCTCCGTCGATAAAGACGACGTCCCAGGATAATCCGATGCTATTGATGACCGTCCAATACTTCAAAAATGCCATGGAGGCTTTCACGATAAAGGATGCGAGTCATGTGCAGTCTATTTTTAAGGTTCCACAGTTTTCTATATAACGGAAAATAACGTTACCAACAGATAGATAAAGCGCGAACTACAACTGGATTGAAGAGAGAACGCTAATACCTTTAGTTGGCCGCATAGGAAAATAAACTTACCAAGGTAAAGCTTCTGTTCTATCTAATATGCACTTTTCTATCTAATAAATAATAGAATTCGCTCTTTCAGGGGTTCTAATTGATAATATTTTTGTGTAAACAATTTATCATGGATAATATCTTTATATTACACATACACTTTTATACAATCACACTTACTCTCTATATTGGATTTATTTCTATTTTACATATATATGTTTCGTTATATCATTGTTAAGAACATTCTTAACTTACTGATACTGACTATATATGAATAAACTATGTTATTCTGATACAATAATTTAATAATGTCCACTTTTCTAGAATGATTTTAGCTGCATGTCAGGTTTATAGATTAATTGTAAAAAATATATTATAAATTAATACGGGTCAGAGGTGAAGTGCTGCTGTTAGTAATTTTTATTAGAAGGAAAATTGCTACTTTTAGAATACTCAATGAATAAGAAAAATTTTCAACTGGTTGTTTATATATTTCTTTATTTAAGCAGTGCAGCGCACAATTGCATGAAGTTTAAAAGTCACAAAATATATTTAATTCTCTCGTCCTTATTGATGTCTGTATGCATTAGACAAAATCATTCACTGCACGCTGTCGGCATCTATAGGTGTTTTATCGTAACTCACCCTTTATATTGATGTCTATAGAAGGTGATGTCAGGTGTAACTGTACGGAGTATATAAATATACAAACAAATTGTTAAGTTGTTCGATATAAATTCAGTAATTTGTTACGCAGCTTCGGCTGATACTATAAATTTTCTGTTCACGAGATTTGTATCGGAGACACTTGCAGTGAAAGGGTTAAATATATGTATGAAGAATACTTTTTATCGTGCCTTAAATTTTATCTTACTAAGTTATATTAGTTATATTAAGATATTTAAAATATAATATTGACTATATTAATTTTATTCACATGAAATTTAATAAATATATTTAAACTTTTGATTGTATATACTCCAAGCGAATTTTATACATGTATATCGCATTTTGAACTACTCGCGCTTCGCGTCAGTAGAGTATAAATAGTTACTTTTGGCGCACTTTGATTGGAGTGCAATAAAATAACCTAAAAACCATCAAAATCATCTAAAAACAATAAAAAATCAAGCCAAACCACCTCGTATAAAAATCGCATAAAAACAAAAAAAAAACTTATCTCCCAATCGCTTTGAGATAAAAATATTTACAACCTTTTCTAGCGCACCCAAAAAGTACAGCTTAAAAATTGGACAAAACTATTTAAAAAAACGAGGTTTTAAAGCATAAAAACCCTAAAAAATACTGTCTTTTACCATGAAAATTATTATAGAAATTTCTGTTGTATCCAGGATCGGGAGATTCAAAATCAAACAAAACCATCTCAAAATCGAAATATAAATATCTAAAAAAGAATGTTTTATACTCTAAAACCCTTTAAAATACTGTCTCTCACTACGAAAATTGTTATCGAGGTTTCTGGCGCACCCGAGATCAGGAGATTCAGAATCGAGCAAACTCACCTCAGAAATTCGAGGTTTTATACCTTAAAATTCCTCAAAAATACTATATACCACCATGAAAAATGTTATGAAAATTTCTAGCGCATCCGGAATCAGGAGATTAAAAATTAAATAAAACCCATCTTAAAACCAATGAATATTTAAAAAACAAGGTTTTAAACCTTATTTAAAAAAAAGCTTCAAAATAGAAGGTTTATAAAACTCTAGAAACGTCAATAACACGAGAAAACACAAGAAAAGAGTATTGGTATCGCTGGATTTAAAATATTATGAATATTACACTTGCTATTAACTACTAACAGAATTATTGTAACTTAATATCAATATAATAATAATATTTTTTACATCAAAGTTCGCAGAAAATGATTCCCATTTTATTAGTTGTCGATTTAGTAGAAAAAGAGAAAACCTAAAGAAACATCTGCCAAACAGAATATCTGCGCCATCTGTGAGTGCAAAAAAACTCCATTCAATTTTTAGCAGAGCAGTAGTGAGCGTCAACAAGTGGCGGTCCTGAAAATTTATTCATCGCCATTTCCCAGCAGCTGATCGGTGGTCACGCAGGTCACGTATTTGGGTGGTATAGTTTGATATATTCGGTGTTGTTATTTGATATCGTCTTATTTCATTAAATAAAGACGAGGAACTTAATTTTTATGATAATTAGCGGCTAAAATTCTAACAAACTTTGGTGATTAATTCACAAAGGTGATTAATTCATGGATACATATCTATAACTTCAATCTTAGGGACTACTGTTCCTTCCATTTAGATGCTAAGTAAGAATAATTATAAAATAAAAATTTCAGTTGTTTTCTACAACTTCATACAACTATATAGACTTCATACAACTTCTTTACAGAAAGAGTTAAATTTGCCAGTTTTCTATATTACCATCATAATTTGGCAAGCCAATGAAATATTCTTCCGTACCTATTATTGATTCCAAATTTTTTTTTCATAATTTCCTTAAATGTTTGATTTATTTTTCCTCTCATTTGCTTTTCAGTGAATAATTGAAAAAATAATTCAAGATAACACTGTTCAGGAAAGAAAGAATGAGTAGTTAGCCTTTTAAATTAAACTTCGCGCGTGCGGCGACACTCGGTGCACATTTACATGTCGCTACTATCACGGAGCGACGCACGGTTATTGTGTGGGAGCAATTCCGTCCCCTTCTTTGTGCTCGTCGTCTTGCGAGGAGTGTGGGCGAGAACGCTGGCCGTGGAAACCGGCTGCGAGAAAGCCGGCGCCTAGGCCGCGGCCGCCCGCCATGCACCGGTCGTGCGATTTATATGGAACAAAGTTGAATGAAAGATTAGTGAATATTTAACAATGTATTCCTGTCAATATTGTCACAAGCATTTCTAATGCGTTCTTTTATATTTTATGATAATTAGTATATCTTAACATACCTTTTACTTAAGAAACCTCCATAGAAAAAATCTGGAGATGTTGAATCAGATGAACGAGCAGGCCATCATTTTGAGTTCGCGTATGTTACAACCATATTTACCATTAAAAGACACAATATTTTGAATTTGAGCTCTTGTTGGCGCATCGGCAATAATTAAATGCGCTACAACTTTTGAAATAATATGTTCGCCAGTTTCAGGATGAGCAAACTCCACTATAGAAACATTTTTGTTATTTTTCGAGAATTTGGAACTTGGTTTTTAATAGTTTATTCTGTTTTTAACCTCCCAATGCCGAGTGTATCAGAAATTTCTGATAATTTTATTCTCTTCGTTTGAAAAAATGCTGCTTTTTCGTGATGGGAGAGTTTTTATTTATCTCAAAGTAGCGATTGAGAGATGAGTTTTTCTTTGTTTTTATGCGATTTTGTGAAGTGGTTAGACCTGATTTTTTATTGTTTTTAAGTGATTTTGATGGTTTTTAGGCGATTTTATTCAAAATGCGCCAATCAAAATGCGCCAGAAGTAACTCGCGTCATCCACGCTTACAAAGATATACATAATTTGTTAGAGCGACAGCACGAAAATAATGCTTGTGAGTCACTCACAACTATTAGTACGTTTCACACTAACGTATACGCTTGCACTGAGAGCTTGCGGGATTATTAATAAATTTTGGGTCTGTAAGGTGCTCGTGACAACGACGAAAGACAGCAGGGTGACAAGATGCAGCTCGCTAAAACCCTGATTCGTAATCAATTTCGGCTCGAGATACGCAAGAATATCCCTCGTGCAGGAAATTGAATTTGTATAATCGATTCGAATTAGACGGGAGTTAATCTGATTAGCATCGACGATGTCATAAAATTCGAAGACTTCCTTGAACGGGAATTTCTACGATAATTATATTTTCAACTTCTTCCACTTTTTTCTCGGTAGAGAAAAAAATCTCGGCGTGCTATTTTATTTTTGGACTTTGTCTCTTAACTAAAAGCTCGAAATAAAACAATTAAAAATACATAACAAATACAAGCAATTAATAAATTATCGTAGAATAATGAAAGTAATCAATTTTTAAGAAAGTAATTAAATAATCAAAGAAGTTTGGTAAACGCGAGTGCTCGCGGTATGCTCAGCCGAGCTCTGAAGAGATGGCTCTTTGGAACATGTCACCCTGCTGTCTTTGTTTACAATTTTCTAACATAAGCAAGTAATTGATCGAGGTAAGTAAAATACGCGCATGTATGTATATACTTGTACCTAAATATATAATAGTAATAAGAAAAAAATAATATACGACAAAATAAAAGAGATTTGGAAAGCTCCAGTGTTCGTCAGGTATTACACGTGATGAGCCGAAGTACTCGCTAGAAGACAACGCGTAATGAAAGCGCGAATGCTTGTGTGAGAAAACGACCTTACGCACTAATGGATTAAAGTAGGAGGTGAAGCGGCTGAAGGATGACGTGAAGTATGGGCGGCCTTCCATCTTCTCGGCTCTTCGTAACAAACGGGTGGGCTGAATTGAGAACCACGAGAACACACTCATCGTCTAATAATAATATCTTGCTCAAATTTCTATTTTCAGGACGATAAGTGTGTATGTGTGTGTGCGTGCACGCGCGCGCGCACGGCTTTTATATAAAAAGCTGGATCGGCATCGACATGCGTGTGAGTGCGTATTACCGGGTTCGGCGAGCCGAGAAGCCGGATGAAGGGGTGGTTGAGAGGGTGGAAGCGGGCTGCAGAGAAGGGATGGAGAGAAGAGGGGGAGAGAGAGAGAGAGAGAGAGAGAGAGAGAGAGAGAGAAAGAGAGAGAAAGAGGGTGAGAGTGAGAATGAGAGCGAAAGTACCGGAAGCTAGCCATAGTTGACGTTACTGGATGGTCCGCACGCACTTTGTAAGTACGCTGGCAGTTTACTCGCGCGGGCAAATAGTCCGCGATGCGTAAACTTGTCGAGCTGGCAAATAACGAGCGCCTGGCTACACGAGTAAACTCGCGTTAGTGGGATAACAGAATGGCTGAGCGTAACGCCTCGGTGAAAAGAGGAGAAATAGAGATATCGCACTCACATGGCGCCTTGTGGGTGAGCGCAGTGTATAAAAAAATGAATAGCAAATAAATTGATTGTACAAATGAGGGCATGAGAGACTCTATTTTGCCGAGTTTAATCCCGCGTGCGTGCATACAGAAAAATACATAATGCATTGAAGTTTATGTTACTTGTTTTAAGTATTTTATAAATTTATATGTCCGCAAATATATCATGAGTTCATCATAAGCATCCAATTAATTCAGAATATATTCTGGATACTAGTAGCATTTTATTCCAATATTTCAATGAAGAATATTAAATTAAAACAAAAATTCGGGTTGCTTGCAAACCTATTTTTTCTTTGGTAAAGTCGGTTTTTTCTTTTATAATATTTTTTTCAATATCTGTAGTTTTCTTACATGATATTGTTATAAAAAGAATAAATTCTTCTTTTGAGTGCATTATAATGAGCTCTTCTAAAATTTCTGATGAACTAATCTTAAGACTATCATCAAGGAAATATTCCTCGTTGAGGGCAACCATTACTCAAAAGAAGAAAAGTAAACTGAGTAATCACTTTCCTTAGTTGCAGAATAATATTTCTCTGCGTGCGTTTATTATGCGTGTGTCACGTGTTACGATAAAATTTGCCACTTTTCAGATAAGAGGAAAAAGACGAACTAAGGGCCGAGATTACCCTTTCCTATTTTCCCCCACGATGCCATATAGTTTACCAACTTTGATATTAGTTCGCGGGCGCTAGAAATAGCGTCACGTCGCGGAAAGATATTCGATATTTCTATGTTAGGCATGTGCGTTGATATGTGATATAACCATGCTGCGTGCACAGTCATACGAGAGATATCCGTGTCGGGGCGATTTGACGATACATTTGCACACGATAATATAAAATCGATGAGACGTTCGACAGGTGTTCATCACATTTCCCGCGAATAATCATAGTAGTTTTGTTAATACGAGACTGAGAATTCTCAGCGGCGTCGTACCGTTATACATATTCGGCCGTTACATTACACTGTTAATTCCACCGCTTATATTAAGCGCTGGTGTGCGATAATAATTCGACGTTGTCGTCGTCGTCGTCGTCGTCTTCGTCGGCGACGGTGGCGGCTTCATAACCGTAAGCGCGGTTCGCTCATGTAGGCGAGCGTAACCATATACTTGCGCCTTTTACATAAAGACACGTGTGCGCGCGCACACTCTCACACACATATATCTCCCTAAAAATAGAAATTTGAGCAAGATATTATTATTAGACGATGAGTGTGTGCGGCCGCGCACGGCTTCGCGGTACTCACTGTGCCTCGTTACGAAAAGCCTAGTGAGTGCGAGAGAGAGAGGGAGAAAGAGAGAGAGAAGGAAATCAAAAGAGAGGGGGGAGAGACAGAAAGAGAGTGCGATCCCCTCGCTCTCGCACCATGTTCGCCCACGCTTGCTTGCTCGCCACCGACGAGAACGAGGAATCCCGTGGCTGGGACGAGGGTGCCTGAGGACGCGGAAAACACTCGCCGAGGCGCGAGGAATAGTACAGACCGGTCATGCTGAACATTCCTCAGCAACGCTTAACTAGGAAAAATATCTGTTTTTTTACTCCACCGTTTGATAAATGTTCGATCAAGTTCTCGAGCAATCACCGATATATTCCTACGATTATTCCCATAATGTTGGTAATTGTATATCTCGAAGGTAAAATTTTTCTCTTTCTACATACAAGGAAATTCTATTCCTGTTTATACATTATCAGATATTACGAATATCTTGTGTAATTAATCGAACTCTAATTAATCGAGCAATCAAGATTCGATGTTTAACAACCGCTATGTAAAAGAGAATTGAGATTGTAAATACTTATATTAGAGGGATGTGAAGGGGCAGCAGTAAGAAGAGCAGGAGGGAGAAGGGGAATATTTTAATAATCGATATCAGCGCGATAGCTGGTGCTGTTTCCTCGCTCGGTACGATACTTCGTACGTGTGATGTGCGATCCCGAGACTTAGACGACGATTGCTCGTTACACATCAGATACTCTGAAATTCGATCGTCATCATTAACACTCGCCGAAATTGTATTTATAAAGCCGTGGATATCCGTAGAAGAAAACGAGCGGTTGCGCGTGGGTGGCGTTCAAACGACAGCCCCGCATATTTTTGCCATGTCTCACTAACTGCGGACACTCTACGGGATTCTTCGTGTGTCTGTCTACCATCTGCGATGTATTTTTACACTTTTCGCCGCGACCGTAATTCTCCCCGAGGGCGGAACTTTCCGTCGCGGACTCGCGGTGATTTACACGTTCTAAAGTGGGTCAAATGGACTCTTTTGCTCTTATGTGGGCATAGTCCGTTCCGACGAGATCTCCAGTTTTCACAATTTTCCACCGTGGTCCACGGCTATTCGCGCTGAAGAAAAAGGGAACTCGGTTCGGAGATCCGAGAGTCAAGGACTTAGGTCGGCAATTTGGCATGTGGAATATGAAAAGTTTTTGATCCTTCGATTTCTCACGTTTATCTTCCTATATGATCGAACCCTCGTGTCGCAAGCGGCAGCATTTGTTGTCGATTTTATCATATCTCGATAATTCGCAGTTATGATTTATTAACGTTACTTTTTCTGATGAATTAAAGTTCCATCGGCTTGATCATGGCTAGCCAGAAATAAGAATATCGCGGTAATGGTTCACATTTATTACTGTCGCGACTAATACAGAACATAACACCGATCTGCGTCACATGTGTCACTCGCTAGACTGCGAGGCATCCCTGTTGCTTCCTTCAAGCAGACGAGTCATACTCGATATGTAGAGATCGACGATATGTAGATCATTGAGGTGTATCATGAATCAGCGCTTAAAAATATATGAATAAAAGTCTGAAATAAGTGTAGGACGAGTAACACGAGTAATGTCGGGTTGACATTAGTGGTGTATCTCTTTCGTATAATTTCGAGGCGTCGTTGGTGTATTTATTCTTGGACGTTTATTTGTCTTGTGTTTGGTTAATTTTATTTGTTTGATTATTCTTATTTTGTGCACAAAAATCATGAATCTTACGGGAGAATTCATAAGTATGATCACCGATTGATACAATTTATTTCGAATAATGTCACTTATTCTTAACGTTAAACTTATAAGTTGGCCAAGTCTGACTTTTACTAGAGGTAAAACTTTGAATAAAGTTAATTGAGGTATTTCAAAGGAAAAACATTTTCATCTAATATAATAGAAATAGAATGCAAAATATACATGAAGCTATTCGAATAACTTCTAGGAAAAGCAAGTTTCATATCAAATTATCAATTACTTTATTCATTCTCTTTTCTTCCTATATAAAACGTTATATATATATATATATATATAAAATCTTTTATTTATAATAAAATTATATGTGAGTTTGCTATAATCTTGCTTGGACGCTGTGCAGCAAGATATAGACATGTAGAATGCAACATGTAGAAAATTACTATGTTGCGACAATATGTAATAATGATAAATATAATTGCAAAAAAACCAAAGGGAAATCTTATTCCGAAAGTCATCTTTGAACAGTGAGACTCAAGTATACAGAAAGTATAAGTTTTATCGACGGACACATACTGTTTCGAGTTGTTTATTTTAATTACTAATTAAACTAAATTAGTTATAAATAAAAAGTAAAAAATACTGGTTGAACTAAATGATTAATTAGAATCGTTAAAAATCAATTCTCTGGGTAACGTCAATTGAACATTAAAATTTGAAATAATTGATTCTAGAAATTTGAACTTTCGAGAATCAATTTGCACATAGAAATGATTGCATTAACGTTCTTCCTCCGTATTGTATATTCTGCATCTATTAACACTGTTAAAAAATGAAGTTACTATTATTATTATTGTTACTATTGCTGTAGTTACTGTTAAAATTGTCTGGCAAGTAAGTTTATCATGTAAACATCGTCTGTAGATTCGCTGGACATTATCATCGCACTCAGTTATTCGTAGGTTCATCCGACCTTATCCCGTTGATGGAGAGTTCCCATTGCCCTTCGACGTCCACTGCCTCCATCGCTGTCGTTGCTAGTACGATCGCCGCCGCCGCCGCCACCACCGCCGTCGGCGTCGGCGTCGTCGTCGTCGTCATCGTCGTCAACAGCACTGACGTTCCCGATGCACACGTGCCGTGTGCAAAGCCCGGGCTATGACTAGGACGTACCCGACGCGAGCACAGTCATTCGAATCCAGTATTAGTGCGGTGTAGAGTGCTCGGTGTTTTGTAATCCACTTACTCGAATTGTTCTCTCTTTCTCTCTCTCCCTCTCTTTTTCTCTCTTCCTCTCTATCTTTTTTTCCCTTTTCTCGCGCAACTACGATCGATTAGTGGTGAGTATCCAGATAACGGTGTGGCGGATACGTACTACTACTGCTGTTGCTGTTGCTGCTGCTGCTGTTACTACTACTACTATTACTACTACTACTACTACTACTACTACTACTACACTAGTACACTGCTACTGCTACTACTACTACTGCTACTAGTCGTTACTATTGCTACCACTACCGATGACAATACTCTCTAGCCGCATGTCGACCGATGCCGTTATTACCACGTACGACCACAACACGGCGGCGAGATACGTGCAACATCTCCATTCGTAGCTCGAAGAAGTGCATGTAAAACTGCTCGTCGGGAACGTGATTTACCTCGGTCTCGTGATTTGTCTGTTTTCCTCGTGTTTTTCGCGCGCTTCGCAGCCGGAGGTTTGCCATCCGGGAATGGTGTCGCGCAGCTTACACATCCCAGAGATAGATCCTTGGACGTGTTATGCGTGAATCGGCACACACCTTGCTCCGATAATTGTCGAAATTTCTCACAAGACGGTGTATCCGATCGATTCTCCTATGAGAATCAGCTCGCAGTTTGCACTCAAACAGCGGTCCTTCGGTGGCAATCTGGGTCATTGAGCAAATTCGCCAACTTGTGTGAAATACCGATCGATCATTGTTTGGAATTAATTAACGATTGATTCGTAGAGATTATTAACTTAGAAATTATTAACAACTCAATTTACTCACGCGGTCTGCCCGACCACAATTTCCAGATTGGATGAAAAGCTTTTCGCGATTCCCGCGGCAATTCACCCTCACATTCAGTATTCGCGCAGTTTCTCAATCACTTACCAGAGGAAAAAGGGCGTGGGAAAGTCCATTCCGACTTTGAATAAACTCTTTTTTGAAGATCTTCTTTGCTACGATGTCTTGATGCTGTTAAAGAGTTTCTGGTTAAGCTAAACTCGAGTTTGAGGTGAAACTCCTCGTAGTCGTAGTTAATAATGTAGAAGGAAGATTCAGTTAACAGGAATTAGCGCTAATTAGCGCAGTCGGCTGTATAGATGGACAGGGTAAAGGGTGCCGTGATGTCTAAGATGGATATGGCATGATTGAACATCTAATGTCCTTAAGGTCTAATCCCGTGCAGCGATATTAAAATAGAGTCGCGATCACTCAACATAGATTCTGCATTACATTATTATTGGAATGTCGAGATATTAATAAAATCGATCAGAATCAAGCTGAGTTATGCTCGTTCGTGTCGTCGCATGTAGAGAACGCTGGAGAGCAAACAGAGGAGCAAAAAATGTAAACACGCGGAGAGAAGTAACAGATTTCCGTAACAAGTAAACTTCACCACCCAGAATCGATTGAATATAGTACACCAGACGTATATATTTTAACATCATACTTGGATTATTATTTGTACAATTTTCAACATAATTACGTATAATATGTATCATTGAAAATCAAAGGAAACACTAAAGTAAATTGTACTTATATCGGTATACATATTCTGTTCCAGAAAATTGAATAAATTATGTTTTCATTATGTTTTGTATATAATTGTGTAATATATATGTTTAAATTATGTTTTAATAATATAATAATAAAACAATCTTGAAACGTATATATGTGATGCTTGATGCAAATTTTAGTGCAATTTTATGAAATTTCTAACATTAGTGATCGTTTTGCGTAAAGAAGTACATAAGTAATTAAAATATGTATTAAGTATAACAATTCTCGACGATTTTGTAACGGATCACAAACGATACTCCTCTGCTAAAGTATTGCAAAATATTTCGGTGAATGTGTTTCGCATAAAAATGGAAATTAATCGAAGCATCTTACTGCCATGTAACAGTTATTATTATTACGTGCATCCGCGAGTCGCCAGCCTCGTTAATTTTAAAAATACGCACGCATTCCTGCCGCTATTATTAGTTATCGAAACTCAGTCCCCCTCCACCGACCGACGGTGCTAATCGAACTAAGTTATCAAATAAATCCAACGAGCGAAATATCATTATTACGTTAAACGAACGCAATTAATCGAATAGACTCGATGCTCATTTCGTAAAATCGTTATAACGTCGCTCTCTCGTAAGCCGATAGCTAATTGCAAAACGTGAGTCTGGATTAGAACATGAAGCTACGGACGAATTTACTAAAAGGCACTGTTATTTAAATATTTATGCAATAAACGCGATAAGTTTGCGACGTTCAAAAATACATTGAAAACGTCAATTTGTCGGAGACAACGTAGAAGAGGCTTTAATTTCTACGGTGGCTTCCAGCGAACAATTAATTCTATTATCTGTGAATCGATATGTACTTGCGGAGTAACGCTATAGACATGAATCAATGGATCCTCGCGTGACAATGTTTTGGTGCTTCCGTGCCGATTGTGATGCAACACGAGATATCATATTACATCTGAAATGTTTCACTGGACGTTGTAATTATACGTCGAGTCATTGCACGCTAAGATTTCTTTATAGCCCGAACTAATTTTAGGATCCTAGCTTAGCCCGCGGCTTCTGCTTGCTTATGTTATCCGGGTGTGATTTACGGGGCCAGTCTGAAACACGAGATGCCGCGATAATATTTCCAGATGTTCGCGAACGCAACGGAATTGTGCGAATGGCGAGAAATGAGAATTGCTTCCGATGAATCGTACCGTTTCATCGTGACTGCTTTACGGAACTGAATAATCATAATAATGAAGAATTCTTACATTCTTCGCGATAACTATATTTACAAAGTAAAATTTATTGAAAGTAAGATTGAAGAAAATATAGGGAAAAGAATCGCTCTTTGTTTCGCGATTAAATAAAGGAGACGCGATTAAATAAGGTGCCAATGAGAGCTTTCAAAGTAACTTGTTTTCCTGACTATAGATAGGAAGTTCAAGTGTTTTGTGAAATTAGCATCTATCACCATGTTGATAATTCACATCCGTTTGTTAGCGTAAGCACTTATCCACAACGCATGTTCGCAATTGTTCCTTGGCTGTCTATTTGCTTCTGTTGCAATTACAGCTCTTGTCACGCTTCGCGCTTACCTCAATCAATTATAAACATTCAATACTCGCGTTTTCAACTATTCGCACCAAACACGGTACATCGATCGATCGACACTTTTATCATATAATAAACTATTTTACAATCAATATATATATATATTCAGAATTTTCCAGTTCTCGCGATCTTAATTAATACCGACAGATTCTCTGAGCAATTTAGAATTAATTTTCCGTCATATCGAAAATATCGAAGATCATTATTCATGACAAATTTTCAATTTTCAGCACAACATATATTTTTAAATTAAAATTCTGTTAAAATAATGTCCACTTGAAATTGACGGAAAATAACAATTTTGTTGTCCATTTGGTCGTTCGAAGTTCAGTTTTTTCTCGATCGTTTGTGTCTCAGAAACAATTGGTGTCCCGGCAAGTCTTCTGAGGCAAGATTCACTCTAAATCGCTCGGAGAATTTGTCAGTATAAATTGAAGTTACGGGAGCTAGGATACCCTGTGTATAACAAATACATCGATATATAAATAATAAGATGTATGCTTTATATATCATGAATTCAAGTGAGATTCGATTTTTTATTTTCGCACATAACGTAACACAGTTTCAACATGTACAACGGCATTCCACCCGCGGCGTGGCAGGACACGCGCGAGTTGGGTTACACCGCGCATTCCATACGTCCACGAATATGCGTGCGATTGAACGGTAGGGGTAACGAGAAGACCGCTACCGCGCGGTACACCTAGCGCCTTCCCTAATACGGCCTCGCGAATTTGCCTGCACGCGTCTGCACGGATATAGATTTTCGCAGTCTCTCTGTCTCTCTCCTTCTCTCTCTCTCTTTCTCTCTCTCTCTCTCTCTCTCTGTCTCAGCCTACCTCTCTCTTTCTCACTCTCTCTTTCTCTCTACTACCACTCACGCACCCTATACAACTGTGCTGTCATTATTACTGACTGCTACTACTGCTACATCACTACTTGTCACATCACTACCGTCTAACTCTACTGCCAGTAGTATATTTGTATAACTAGACCAGACATGAAAGGCATACTGAACTTATCGCGAAAAACGCTATATAATGATATATTAGATGTATTAAACGGTGACATATTAAACGCTATGTACACGCCAAAAAGGAAAGATATCGGAAAAATAAAGAATACTTTTATTCGGTGGAAGTATACTATGATACATATTTTCTCTCAAATGAAAATTCTTTTATTTAAAACATAAAAATTCTTTTATTTAAATAGAATATCAGTTGCTTTCATGAAAAGCTTAAAAAAATAAGGTTTAAAAAGCATTTTCTTATTTGAAAAATATTTTTATTGGTATGAGTAAATATGTTATTGACACCGAAAAAAAACAAATATCTTTTATTTCTTAGATATTCGTTCTCTCAGTCCAGTGATATATTGAATAGTGGTATATATTAAATGTTATAGTTATATGTTAAATAGTATAGTTTTAACGATCCACTCGTACGCGCATACTATATATTTCTTAGCGTATCCAGTTGTCAGTACCGTCGTACTCGTATTTTTATTGCGGAATACTATCGCCGCATGTTAACGACGACAGTATATTACACTCGTCGTACGTCGCTGCCAAGTGTACGCTCATCTATTATTCCGCTGCCACAACTTTGCTTACTACTCGAGCGAAATATTGTTGTTGCGGATACACGATTAATTGTCAGCGCTGCCAAATGCTGCTACGCACGCCCCTGTTAACATTCGTGCCAGGTTCCACGACAAGTCTGTCAACGTCATTCGCTGTTTACTCCTACACTTTCGGCAACAATGACAGAGAATGTAAACAGCTATTTCGAATAATGGAGGATTTTTTTTATCAGTCATTAAAATCACTAACGTATCCTGGCAAACAAATAGTAATTATTTGCAATACACATTCACACGGAAACGAGAAGATCTTTTCCCTGCTGATCCGATCGTTTTTTTTTAATGCATTTTGGAGGTAGTACATAAAAAGTCGAAAACCAACAATAGAGGAGCTTTGCGGTAATTCGATACGAGAGATATCCGTTCTTATTTACATGCTCAGTACCGCAAATCCGTTCGACTCTCTAGCATATACCACGCTTGAAATACTTTTCTTCTCCCTTTCTACATGCTCCATCCCTCCACACGCTCCAATCGTGCGCGCGCCTTAAGCTGGCCACAGAAATAGAACTAGTTGCCGACGAGTCGGACGAAAATGCAAATTGTTTACGTCCTCATAAGCGGTCGGTTAGGTAACCGAGATGGGTTACCGTACCGGCGACGAACACGCCTCGGTATTAATAAAGATTTGATTCAACCCACCCTCGCGAATTTTGAATCTCGAAATCGTCGACCTTTCTTGCGGGAAAAATTCGTCGTGACGCTTTCATTCCGACTACTTCTACAGTTAAACTTTTTCTAAAGAATAAACATTTCTTTCGCTACGTATGCAATTATACAAGACACTAATTAATTAATGTAAATAAAACTTTTATTTCAATGTATATATTCTTTTCTATGAGGATTGCATTAAGCTTATTCTCTATTATTATATTTAAATATTATGTTTAAATATCGAATTTGAATCCAGTCTAAAATGAGTTTACGACTGCGTTTCTGACAGATTTAATTTAATAACTTTAATAGCTACAGTAAAAAATCAGAACTTTGTAATCGAAAAGTTCTATTATGTTCGGGTGAAAATTATTCAAACGGTGTTCGACGACATGCATGAAATAGTTCACTGTATTGACAAATTGACACTTTTTTAGTTGCGTGTGTGTATATACGCATGCGTATGTTATTAAAAAATAACAATTGATATAAAAATAATATCGGTTTGACGTAACGTGACCTCGCGACGAATAATTGATATAACGAGAGACACGCGAGTAACGAATTTCTCTTCTTTGTTGCAGTATAAAAATGCCTTTCAAGCCGGTGGAACACCCAAAATGCCCTAAATGTGGCAAGTCTGTTTACGCTGCGGAAGAGCGAGTTGCCGGTGGACTGAAATGGCACAAAATGTGCTTCAAGTGCGGTGAGTAAGCAAACATACAGTTTCATATGATACTAGAAGGGACATGGACGAATCTTTTCTCATTTGTATACAATAAATCAGTAAATCATAAACGCTGATCGTTTCGCGATCCATGGAAGCAGAGAGAAGAAAAGATACACACGATAAATGCGATACTTTTCTCAAAGTAATGGAAGTTTTCTTTCATCGAGATTTTACGTTTTCCTTAATTCGAAGTATTATTCCTCTGACCTTCTTGTCTAAGTAGACAATAGACCAAAAAAAGAAAAGTACCTCTTTTAGAAAACATAAAAGTTTAAAACTATACGAAATAAATCAGAGTATTTGCGTTGCGAAATTGCTCTTCAAATAATCATACCCTTAAAATTGGTTTTCTTGGTTAAGACGTTTTTCACTGTAAGTTAAAAATTTGCGATGGGATCACCAAACGCGGCCTCATATGTCCATTACGGGAGACATTATCGAATCTTCTATTCTTAGGTTGGTCTAAAATAAATTTTATGCTCGGATAATCCGTCGCGCGACTGTAACCAGGCCTGTGTTGGCCAAAAATCAATTGATGGCTGTCAGGTAACGATTCCGGGTGCAACGACCAATAATTCGTTAATAATTCGTAACAATCCCAGTATCGGGCAATTATGTTTTA
Source organism: Odontomachus brunneus (assembly GCF_010583005.1). Lineage (NCBI taxonomy): Eukaryota > Metazoa > Arthropoda > Insecta > Hymenoptera > Formicidae > Odontomachus > Odontomachus brunneus. The sequence continues at coordinate 2,561,139 of NW_022639476.1, forward strand.
AAGGCGCTATGTATACATAGTAACTATTTCTAATATAGCATAATTATTGCCAATTTTGACGAATGAGGCGTAAGTAATTATTCATGTATTTCGTAATCATATTACAATCGATCGCGAGAGTGTATCTTCAATGTTTTGTTGCGTATTAAAAAAGGAAGAAAAATACATTACAGGTCTGCAAAAAATATATACGTGATATCTTTAAAACATATTACACACATATTTTTCGTTACTATATTACACTATAAAGGCAACTTTCTTAGCTGAAAACACTTATTCGACGTGCTTCGAGTATCGAGGTGGCCAGCTTGTTGATTGAGCGTTAAGCTGACTTTATATGACATGGCAAATGTATTCCAACGTTATCTAATATGATATTGATCATGTCATATGTATACAGTTTTTAGTTGTTCTATTTTGTAATTATAGTTGAAGCACTCCCCCGCATGTGTCATTTAGCTCAAGTTTATAGCGGCTATTCCGCGGGATTGGCACATATGATTTCTGAAAAGAGACTTTTGTATTAACCCAACATTGGCCCTCTCCCCCCAGTATTCGCGGCCAATGTCGGACTAACGTTTGTTTACATGCCATCAGAAGCCGGCTCCAAGCAGCGTCAAACGTAAACACTAGCTCCGTACGCATTGCGTATGGTCAGCTTATTCCGAGAAAACATACATGAAACACAGAAAATCGCTGAATCAGAGTTCAGATTTCGTTCCCCTTTCTTTAGCCTTCCTCTCAGCAGGAATCTGACAGAAGGCCAAGAGAAAGAAAGAGAGAGAGAGAGAGAAAGAGAGAGCGAGCGAATCTCGATTCCGATTCAACTATTCTCTCCCAGTAGACATGTCAAGACACATCTCGCAATATACCGACACTTCGTGTTACGTCCCGACACCCCCCCCCCCCCCC
>NW_022639476.1:2562170-2584007 GCF_010583005.1 Odontomachus brunneus
CCCCAGTAGCCTGAGCAGGATAGAAGCGTCGTAATCTCCAACGGCGGGCAACGACCGTGTGTTGCAGGTCTTTGCGGTAAACTGCTCGACTCGACAAACTGCTCCGAGCACGAGGGCGAGCTGTACTGCAAAGTCTGCCACGGCCGCAAGTTTGGCCCTAAGGGCTACGGCTTCGGTGGCGGAGCTGGCTGCCTCTCCATGGACCAGGGCGAGCATCTTCAAGCGAAGAGCGAGTGAGTGCATCTGCTGTTGCCCAACCCTTGACCCCGTGCACCCTTCTCCTTTGATTTCCGTGTAGCATACTTCAACGCGGTCCCACCGGAAGCATCTCTGATCTATTGCCCATCCTCGCCTCTCGCCTCGCCTCTCGCCTCGCCTCTTCACATGAAACATCTTCCACGCGCGCGAAACTGAAAACCACCGACCGACCGACCGACCGTCCAACCGACCACCTGTCGGGAACGTCCACAATCCGTCAGCACGATTCTCCTCTTGGTCAGTCGCACCCACAGCAACTCGGAAGAAGACGCCGTCTGCGCGAACCGAACCAGGAAGCCAAAGAGCACGCGTATCTATACATACGTGTACAACATGTCCGACGCATACGCAAACTGCGTCGTCTCTCTCTCACCCTGCTCTGCTCCTCAACCCTTCCGAAATTCCCGAAGCACATGACGAAGAGAGAGTCTTCTCGTCCGTCCCGCTTTCTATTGTCCTTTTCTTTTCTTGTCTTCTCCATTCTGAAGTTAGATCTAGACGGCCCTCTACGTCCCGATAGTTGAGTCTAGAAGGTCCTTCAGGACCAGACCGCTCTGTCCTTATCTTTGGAGTCTTGCCGTCACTATTGTAGTAGCGTAGGCGAGCATGCCGTCTCGTACCTCTATTCTCATCGAAAGATGAGAATTCTCCCGCATCTTGTCTGTCCTGTTCTCATCCTGTGTCTCATGTCGTCGTCACGCCCCGACACTACGGACGATGACGACGAGCCCGCGGTCTCGCGAACTCAACATTCGAACTAGTCGACTACTTCAGTCCAGTTGAACCTTTTCTTCTCCCCCTTTCTCCGTTCCTCGCTGTCTCTCGGTGCGATCGGCCGGCGTTTGTCGTGCCCTCGTCCGACTGACCAAATTAATTTCTCTCTCTTTTTCTTTTTTATCTCTCTTACTCTCTCTCTCTCTCTCTCTCTCTCTCTCTCTGTCTCTCTGTTTCTCTCTTATACCTGTTGTTTCTTCTCTTTTCTTTTTTCTTTCTTCTACTATGCGAATACACGTGCTAGTTTGTAGGATCATTTGTACCATCTGTAATAAGTGCCATTAAAAGTGGAAAAAAGGGAATGATAAAACTGGAAACAACCAAGCAGTGTCTTTCATTAACGAGTAACACAGAACACACGTTTCTCCTCGATATACCCTTTACCTCTCAGTGTATAGATCAATTAATATGTAAATGACGTGCAAATAGTGGAGTAACGAGCGTATCTGCCAAAAGACGCGCAGAATGGAGACGCGGGTTTGGTGTCGATCAAAGTTGCTCGTTTGTGCGATTTTTAATTGGCCATTGGAGCCGGGATATGAATTCCGTGATCTTTATGTTTCGTGCTGTAAGTATGGAAATACACTTCTATGCAATTTTCTTGGTTGTCATTATGGATAAATTGAAATTCGAAAGCTCCTCGACATTTCATCGCTTCCGACTCGCGATTGTAACTTTGACCGGAACCGAACTTTGACCGTGACTCTATTCTCGCGAATCCACGAGGGTGCAGCACGCACCCTTATGGATCGTGGTGTGACCTAACACCACGCGTACTTTCTCCGTTTAACGTCGAGCCCTTGCTATAAAACATCCTACATCCTTGGCTCTTCGTTTCCCCTCTCTTCCGGCCCTTTCACGAAGGAAGGGAGCGAAGTGTGCGAAAACGAAAGTAACGAAAAAGAAACAAAGAAAAAAACAGAAAATAAAAGACAATGTACAGAAAATAAGAGAAAAAGATACGAAACATTAAAAAAAAAAAAGAAATAGAAACACACGACACACCCCGCCCCGCCAGCCCCGCCGAGCACGAGCCAACCGGAGGCAACCATTGAACGATATACGATTGTCACTTTATCACATAGTACGAGCTGCAAACGCATTCGTGATAAAGAGAAAATACAGAGCACGAGAATGGTGAGCATCGAGTCAAATTGCGCCTCTGTCTCTTTCTCTCTATCTATCTACCTGTTCTGTCTGTCTCGCTCTTTTTTTCTTCTTCTCTCCGCCGCGTGAGAAAATAGCTTCTTTTTCTTTTTTATAGCTTATATATATACGTAGCTCTCCTGCATGGCCTCTCGCACCTCACTTCTAATCCTATAATCTTGCTAACAACTTAACTCTGCCTGGGTGCTGGCGCGTGCGTTCGTGTACGTGCGTGCGTGCCCGCGTGCGTGTTAGTGTATTCGCGTATTGCGTCGATGCAATGAGGTAACGACGACCGCACACCGTTCTCTTAGCGAGACGACAACAATTGTTATGAAACCATGACGACTACGTCATCGAGATGAGTCTTGGTCCGGTGCGGATGCACTTGTCATGTTTTTACATGTAGGATGCTTCAGATATCTCAAACACTCCTCTTTATATGTTTCGTTGCGATATAAAGTTGATTATTCTCATTAATACGAACTCTGAGATATCCACGAATGATCAAAAGTTAATTTTTTTCATGAATTTAAAATTGATTTATTCCACCTCATTTGAATTTTATTTGACTTCAACGCGGGATTCGAAGTAACGAGACGACGTAGTGACGAAATAGTGGCAAAATAGACTCGTGCGTCTCATGTATCTATCGCACTTGAATTTATATTTTACATACATATTATTCAATTTTTTTTCTTTCTGTTTGAACATAACATGCATCTTCTGGTTTAGCTGACATCATAACGAAGCGTACCATGTACATTTGGCTTTTAGGACGTTCTGCCTTGTCAGAACGTACCGATCCACCAGCCAATCGTAATAAGTGTGTGCGCACCTGCTCTCCATCGCACTAGACGGGCTTCACACACTACGTATACGCTTATACGCAGCTACACCGTAATATAAAACCCATCTCGGCGGCGCAATTGTGTTATCCTACAAGGAAGACAGCGTTATCGGTGTCACCTCACTGTGTCGATGATATTCCATCTCACGGTACGGATGCGTGCGTGCGCACGTACAGACTCTCCACATAGTACCTCGCACGACGGCATTTCCATCTTTTCTTCCCTTATCCTTCCTCTCCTCCCTCTCTCTCTTTCTCACTCATTTTCTCTCTGTGTTTCTTTTTCTCTCTCTCTCTCTCTCTCTTTCTTTCCTGACTTTCTCGATCTCCATTTTTACATATTTTTCACTAGTACAATTATACCTATTATGTGCGATCTGCTTCTCGGCTCTCCTCTCTCGGGGCTCGGCGGAAGCCACGTGCCGTGGTTGCAAAGGGGAAAAATTACACTAACACGTTGACTAACACGCGCCTAACAAGCTAACCTGTGATATTATTGGATGTATTTACGTTTCTGTTATCACCCGACTCCATCACGTCCGACGGATGCTCTATTGACGCTCTAGAAAGTCGAACGTTACGCAAGAAGGAATTGATTGTCAACACAAACACGATACAAGACCGTTCTTGACTTCGTACAGAACTTCCTTGTAGTCTATTTTGAAATCTAAAAAGCTCGGAAATGAGTTTGTAACTGATTAGACTTTGTATATTTGGTTTTGCATATTAAATTGTAGGACCGAAAGTTATTAACGTTGAAAAATGTAAATTTCTTCAAATTTTGAGGAGCTGTCTAAATGAACAAATTGATAGTGAGTATAAATTGGTAACGATATTTTCAGGAAAACCGTCTGGCACTCGTGAAAAATATCTTCTTCACGTAGACATTGTCAACGTAGTCCCGTTACTCGTGACATTTATAATGTTAATTTAGAATGTGATTTTGCACACCCCGAAATAGATGCTAGAAAATCGTTTCGGACTTGCTTCCTTCTTGTAATTGCGTTTGGATCATTCGAGCAACTCCTGGTCTTGCACGTCGAAGTGTGATGCTTCTTGGTGTTGTTTGTCCCTATAGATTAGTAGCGTTCGGATGTGAAATTGACGGATTATTCTATGTATTTTAATCTCCTTGTTGAATTACATTTTTACATTGCATACACACTCACACACGCGCCTACGTGGACGCGCGTACATAGAAATCTTTGTAGTTTCTCACAGAATTTTTTCTTACAATTATAGTAGGAATTTTTTCTTACAATTATTGATCTCTGTACGAATTGGCTCGACAATTATCAAAAGTTTGATAATTATACACAGATCGGCCTATATATGCGTTAACACTTTTAGGGATCACGATTTTTAACTGCCCAGATATACGTGCGTGCCGTTGGAAATCGTATTAATAAAGCATATATGCCGAACTGTACGTTTGTTTTAACAATTTTCCTCATTTGTTTATCATAAGTTCCAGATATACACTCAATTTATAGTCATTATTTATACACAGTATATTCGCCATAATAGCTTCAACACTTGAAGTTATGCCATTTCAAATGCGTTATGCGCACTAGAGGAGTAAAACTTCATGTGTTAAAGTTATTACGCTCACCTGTGTGTGCGTGTGTGTACAGTTTCAGTACTTCTGTATCCTCGCGTATACTGTATATAGCTTCGGTTCTACTCAGTTTTCTCTCACTCTAATCTCCTCTCTTATACATATATATATATAATTGCACATAACTTTATAAATAATTATACTTAAACCAATTTTCGAAAATGTGTTTTCGATATTCAAGCTTGTATTCCTTCAAGTCACACCACTTAGGCCCTGATAATACTCCACTTGAGTTAGTTGAAAATCGATTGTTACTATTTAATTGTTATCTCACGGTTATCGTCACACCGACTACCTTATATGTGAACCATCAATTTCACTTCTCGACGCCTATCCTTTCATCTGTGTGTCAGTGTCTCTGATAGCTTACGTGTTCGATGCTCAAAGCCGCGTTTAGCTATCAAATTGTGAAGCTCGGAAGTAAAACGAACCAACATCTCCTCATTTACGTTTTCGTGAGAATTTCCATCCGGAATAAATTCACCTGCTCGGTTCAATACAGCGGTATCAGTTTTTATTACGGATACACCGCGAAGATTGGTTCGCTTCACCTCTGCAGGTCACGATAGTAGCGCATATCGCACGACGTTATTGATCGAGGAATTTTAATGCATGTGAATTTTTAGGGAATTTTCACGGGGATCGAACGCCATCTTAGAGCCGCGAGCCATCGCGAAGGCGCCCGAGGGAGAGGGATGTCCTCGTTGCGGAGGGTACGTTTACGCTGCAGAGCAGATGTTAGCTCGTGGAAGGGTGAGTTGACTGAAAAATCACCGTGTACAGTGCTAACTTATCACTAAATGCAGCAAAATGCACATCGGTGAGCGATTTGGCTATCGGTATATATTTCGGCTTCTTTGCTAGACACTGTCATTCGTGTTTAGGATCTCACAGTTTAAAATTGGACAACTAGCCAGAGGTGATCGCAATCGAGCGGCTGCATTCAGTGTTGTATGCACAATGATGAATCTCTTGCGTCATCTTGGTGCTTCGACCGATCGTTCGTTGACGCCTTTTCGAAAAGGAGACAAAGCCAATGTATTCGTTTTAGCCATGAGCCAAATACCTGTCTGACACTTTGGGATACCTTTAAAACGTACTATTTACTGTTTACTTATAAGAAAGCAGTTGACAAAAAATTTAATTTCATAAGCATTACACAGGGTGAGTCCAAAGTCCTGACACAAAATTTGCAGACTATCTTACATCTCAAAACCGACAAAAAAATTACTCAAGAGAGAGAGAGAGAGAGAGAGAGAGACACGAGCGCATTTACGGAACACGAGTATTTCAGAGTAGCAGTAATAAGATTTCAGGGATTTCTTGTAATTGACGAGAGACACTAGAAGGATAACGTCGCACGAGAAAGAATTCGGCTTGGTGATTTTTCCTCTCGAGCTTACAATCGAAGCGATATCTGATTTTAGATCGGCGGACAGAAGCCAAAAATAGCAGCCCTCCGCGTCCACCCGTCGAATCGCGACCCTAGGTCCGCACGAGGCGATAACTGTGGGTGGGTCGGTCTCCGGATTCGGAGCGCGTGTACATATCTCGATGGACGAGGGCGACGTCGCGCGTCGCGGGGAACGGCGGCGGGATTTAGCGCTAGCCGAGCAATAAAATCGGTCGCTGACGCGGCGACAGACAGATTGACGCAATCCGCGTCCTCTCCGCGCTTACTCACGTGTATTTCGGAAAATCTGGACGGAACCGCGCGCTCTCTCCCGCCCGCTCGCCTGCGGTAAAAACGTCGCGCGTCCCGCGGGTTACAAAACGCGCGGCGAAAGCCGCGCGTCTAAATTCGGCGCCCTGCAAATGTGCGTCCCCGTAATCTTATCCAATCTTCATTTCATAACAATGCGAGGAAAAAATAGCGGGTAGAGCGGGCATGGAGAGCAGCGAGGGAGGAGAGAAGAGGAGAGGAGAGGAGAGGAGAAGAGAGCGGAGAAGGAGAGGAGCGCGGAGAGGAGAGCTCGCCTCTCCCCTTTGGTTCTAGCCCAGAGACTTTCTTGGTGGTTTCGTCAGAAGACATTGGCGACGCACCAACTGGACGGCCAATCTTAGTCGGCTCGATACCCGGCGATAAAATGGCTCGCTACCAAGAGAGCACCGCGAACGAGAGGAATGGGGGGCTAATTGCCGGCCGACAATCTGGTCCGGCGATAATCTGCGCGAATGGTGAACGGCGGCAATTCATCTTTTTTTGTCGCCCATGATTCATCGGCGCGTCGCCCTGTCATCGAAATCGCGTCTCCTCTCCCTCTTCTTCCTATCCTTTCTTTAAACTCTTATATTTTCTCTTTTTCTCTCTCTCTCTCTCCCCCTTTAGGTGCCAAAAGTATCGTATTTAGAGGAATCGTTCACTCTGTAGCTTATTAAACTAGAAATAGGGATGATCGCGTCTTACGACAACAAAAATAACATGAAGAATAATGCTCGTTGATTCTAAGAATATCTCAATTAAAAATCGTACGTTTCCGTATATTCTGTGTGTCTGTTGTTCCGCGTGTATTACTTATATGACACAGTCGTCATTATTTATCAGAAAACTGATTATAATTGAAGAGATCAAGCTCTCTGTAGCGAAATCTTCGACATACCGCGTGAGTGTTGCTGAAATACCGAGAGTGTCGAAGGGAAGAAAGGGAGAGATTAAGGGGACGCACCTTGACGATTCGTCGCGGCACCAAGTACAACGTCCGCGATATCGATAAAGCGCAGCTGAAAATTGCCGTTGGTCAATCCTCGTTCTTGTGATTAGGCTTACCATAAAGTGTGCTTCAAGTGCAAACTGTGTCGACGGACTCTGGACTCTACGCTTCATTGCGACGGTCCGGATCGTGAGATATACTGTCGAGGTATCTTTCATCTAGAGAGAATCTACGATAATTCCTGGCACTGTCTATGAGTGTCTTGCGATTTGACGTACAGATATCCGTACTGACTGCCCTGTGTTCCGACACGTTGGACGATCATCACCTCCGGGACGTGTCTGTCTGTCTGTTTATTTCTGTCTGCCTCCGTTCATCTTCGTCCGTTCGTTACCGGACCGATTTGTTTCCCATTATTGTCGCCCATTAAAACCAGTTTTGCGAACTCTCTTCCTGTACCGCTAGAAAACAGCCCCCGAGCGCACAGGGGTTGCAAAGTGCCGCGAAGGAAGGACCACGAGCGTTGATCGCTCCGTCACCGTGTTGCACTATCATTATCGTCGTACAAGACGCGCGTTTGTCTATTCGCTCCAGGACACGCAAATTGAGATAACTGCGATGGATACGTAACGCTTGTCATAATTATTACACCTGCAGAAAAGCACACATATCAAAGATCGAATTGAGAGAAATGAGGCTGAAGCGAATTTTCATCTTTTTCATCTTTAATCGTCCGAGAAATTCGCAGTTGAAAGAAAATCGCGGTAATATTGGTATATACAGAACGTCGGTATTATACAGAATGTCTGACACAAGCTACGGCAGTATTGTATAGGTAGAGTGCATTGAGCTGAATAGGAAAGCCCTCTACCGTTTGTAATATTCCTGTACATTTATTCGCTGATATCCTTTAATGAATTTTTTAGTAACTCTATTGTGTAAGTCACAATGGAGGACGTTCCTGTTCAGTTTGGCACCATCTATATGCACAAGAGAGTGGCTGCGTTTAGTGGAAGTCCGAGCTTAATGATTATTGCGTCACAGAAAATAGTCGTTAAGCGCTCTTTAAAAGCTGGCTTCTGCTGAACGCAGCCAGTATCTGTCTTTGTTATCGTGAAGCTTGGAACAAATCGTATTGGCGGGCTCCAAGGAGCTTTCAGTGTCTTCTCTCCCGAACGATTGTACAAATGAACGAGCAATATTGTACAATGCAACACTTTTCCTGGGACTTTCAGTGACTAACCCATCCTTTGTGTTTTGTGCAGCAATGGCACAAGGAATGCTTTAAGTGTGCCAACTGCTCCAAAAGATTAGATTCCATCAACTGCTGCGAAGGTCCTGACAAGGACATCTATTGCAAAGGTGAGGATGTAGTATAAACACGCGCACGAAGATGTAATGTACGAGAACCGAGATCTGTTAAATGTCGGAATACTCTTCTGAAGCGCGAGCTGTGAAATGTTGCATAATGCATTTCTTCGGTATGAATACCTACTCTATATAAGACATCGATTACTATCAAAATACTTGAAGACTCGCGGATTAATTTGCCGCACTGAGAAGTGGGTTTTTATCTCGACTAACCGGTTCAGTCTCTGACGTCTGACGAAATTGGAAAGTTCAAGATTAAAATTCACATCTGTTTACCGCATAACATCGACTCAATTATCAAAATAAATTAATCGACTTATTCCCGGCAAACACATCGAATTTGTTAGGATCTAAGAGTTTATCGCTGACAGATATTTCCTAACAGAAACTGATCACATCTCACATCATACAGCGATGTCGGAAGTCTTGCTAAACTAATTAGCAGCCAATATTCCGCGTTAAACGCGGCGACAATCCGTTGGAAGATAAAACCACTGATCAGAGCGGCACTCGAGTATCAGAATGCACCAACATATCCATACGATTACGTCTTCGTCGCGAACGAGCGCTACATGATAACGCGAGACGAGGTGAAACCTTTAATCGATATTATCTGCAGTATGCTACGGAAAGAGGTTCGGACCGAAGGGTTATGGCTATGGCCAGGGTGGCGGCGCCCTGCAGAGCGACTGTTACGCCAATGGGTGGGTTTTCAGAATCAGGACTGAGACGAGAAGCACGCGAGAGAGAAATTCCGCCTCGGCTTCTACACTTTCACTATATATGATGCGCTTGTCTGCTTAACAGCTTGCTATCCGAAGAAATTCGGTCCGCGGGGTATCGGCCACGCTGGGGTTATGTGGATCGGGCTGCAGTGCGATATTGAGGATGAGGGGTACGCGCCCCCTTAGTTAAGCTATCATGATCTTTTTGCGCGCGTACACAGGGTGCCCGATGAGGAGAGGCGCGCGCAAGTGGCGATAGTTTTGCCTTCGAGAGATATGCCGCTGATTTTTCCTCGCTGAACTTTTCACAGCGCTTATTTTCATCGCTCAGTGCGTTGCTTGTGACCGTGCAGAGGTACTCTGTGACTCAAAGGATCCGTGATTAAGAAAATATGCGCTCTGAATTTGCAGATGTGAGCTTTTTTTCCTTATATCTGCTCGCGTATCGAGTGTAAAACAACTTCACAAGCGGCATATAAGACCGACGATTAGAAATAAAGTATCCAGAATAGCGGTAGTATGATTCCACTCTTAGAGAGTTATAGATAGACATTTTTTAGGTCTCCAGAATCTCGACTAATGTTAATATTAATTAAACATTACGAGATAAGAGAGACGAAAAAGCTTTTGAATTAATGTTTGAATACGTAACTTAATATTTGTGCAATTTCTCCGAAATACTTAAGGTTAATTATATTTCTGCAAACAGGATTATATTCTAGAGCGTACACACACACACACACACACACATACACACGTCTCAGAACAGACGAGAGACTTCGCTTTTTTGCATTACATAATTTATTTTAAAGCATACGAAGATGTAGATTGCGAAAAGATAGCGGACGTGAAATTGCAAAGGTCGAATCCTCACCGAGGAAAAGTCGGTCTCGACTTTCTCGACAAAATTGTCACCGGCATGCGCCTTTTCCGGGACATTCTGTACACGTGCGCGCCTGTGTGTGTCCGTGTATATACAATATACATATATACATACATATAGACCGACGCCTTAACGCTTTGCGCTACTACTCACCTTGGCATCACGAATCGGCCGATCATACCGGAATATCGAGTGTGATTTCTCAGTGGCGATCGACTCAAAGAGATTCGTTTTTGAGGAGTTCGTAGAGAGCCCGCGGGCTTTCATTGTTGCCAGACTCTACCACATACATTCGACATTCCTGTTGCCGCACGGTCTGTACGTTGTGCATGTGTACTTATGGCGGTCTAAGCCCGAAGTTGGTGTAGCATCCAATTCGTCACTAACACCCTCTGCAACTATATACATCATTATAACTTCGATACATGTATACGTGGATCCACGATTCTCATCTTCTCCCTTGACCGAAATAATAGGTCGAGTGTGTGACAAATAATTGAGACCCTGCGGGAAGGAAATTTCGTAGTTGTCTGTCATGGCCACGAAAGAAAATACACAAACTAACTAGTTACATTTTCACACGGAAAAAAAGACGTTTGGTTGGGTTGACCAAATTTCCAGTGAAATATGGACGAACTAAAAAATTCTGGTTGAAGTTACCAGAATATAGTTTTGCTAAACAGAAGTTGTTCAATAAGGACTTCTGTTCCCGCGCACATTTTTTATAGAAATTTTTCTTACTTCCTGTATCCTATAATACAGTAATACAGTAATACAGTATCCAGTAGTACAGTAGAAAATTATACAGAGTATAGAACAATCTCAATTTCAATAATCTTCTCAAATTCGGCCTATTTATATGTAATATGTAAACCTTATATTTTTGTAATACGATGGAATTTTTTTTACGATTGAGACATTGTTCTATCCTAAGATTTCTGCCTCGCGAAAATCACGTTGCAAGAAACGCGAGGATTTCGACATTTCTTTCATGCACCCTGATCAGACAATTGCCGACACGGCCTAACCCTGTTAGCATGTGATTATGTTGTTTCATGTTTGTGCGAACGAGTTGTACGGACAAGAAAAGCGAGGTGATTTAAAATTCGTCCTTGGACAATTAATCTGATACTCGGATATTCAGTTGGGCTTTTCAGCACGTGGTCTAAACGTCCAACAAACTTTCCTTTGATGGACGTCAAGACGATCGGACCAGGCAGACCCGCGCCAATAGTTTCTCCTTGATCCGTGCGGCTCGATTATCAGCTTTATCATCTCCGAATGAGCGCAGTGAGCCGCGTTATAACATCAGGATCGATTTGCACGATACAGCGATGCAGCTCCACGCACCACCGTGATCGACACTGCCGCGATCAAGGCCCCACCGGGCAAGGGCTGCCCGCGCTGCGGCGGCGTCGTCTTCGCCGCCGAGCAGGTGCTCGCCAAGGGCCGTGAGTGGCACCGGAAGTGCTACAAGTGTCGTGACTGCACCAAGACCCTGGACTCGATCATCGCCTGCGACGGCCCGGACCGGGACGTCTACTGCAAGACCTGCTACGGGAAGAAGTGGGGACCGCACGGATACGGATTCGCATGTGGCTCGGGATTCCTCCAGACCGACGGACTGACGTGAGTTGCCCGACTCTGCTGCTTGCCTTCGATGATTCGGTCTCGCTGGCCCTGCGAATGCCGTGAATATGACTCGATTTGAGTATGACTCGCTACGAGCATGAATGTAAAGCACGGATGTAATTTTAACATGGTTCATTCGAGATAAGACAAGAAGCGCAGCCGTTGAACGAATTTCTCCCAGACACGTCACACAAGTACGTTGATACAGTGTGGGAAAAGAAACGTGATTTAACAAGTGCGATTTAAAAGAATCAACGGGCACAGTGCGAGGTCGAGAGATGAAATAAAACCGAGATTAAGACTTGTATTAAAATTAACGGGCTCATAAAACACGATTTCGCGTCTAGACGAGTTTCGAAGTGGCGCGATGCGATTTTGGGCCCATAATTTATTTACTCGATTCTAATTCAGCTTGAGTTAAATTGAATCAGACGGTCGTGATAAAAAAGGCTGCGCTCGAGTTCAGTAAAATAATTCGAGCTCGTACAATCGGAATTCCGTTGTATTAATTCTAATTATTCGCAGGGAGGAAGAAATTTCGGCCAGTCGACCTTACTACAATCCCGATACGACCTCGATTAAGGCGCCAGCTGGACAGGGCTGCCCCCGTTGTGGCGGCATGGTGTTTGCCGCGGAGCAACAGCTCGCCAAGGGTACCATGTGGCACAAGAAGTGCTTCAATTGCGCCGAATGTCATCGACCTTTGGACTCCATGCTGGCGTGCGACGGCCCCGACAAGGAGATTCACTGCCGCGCCTGTTACGGAAAGCTCTTCGGGCCCAAAGGATTCGGATTCGGCCACAAGCCGACTCTTGTCTCGACGAACGGGGATCACGCTCCTTCCTAGTAAGTGAACGTCTCGATTCGCGGTAGATCTCCCTTAGTATCCATAGGTCTTATGCTGAACTCATAGCGAACGCTAAATATGCCTTTTCAATCCCAAGTGCCATCTCAAGTTGATATTTTAGTTTCAGTTGCGATCTCAATCTTCCAACATCTGTATATTCTGAAGAATCATTGTATGTTTAATACACATGGAAACTGAAGTCTTACTTAGCGCAGGAAATGTACAAAATGTCATTTGTAGGTTGTGAAGACCTCTCAGCAAAGTTAATGGTCCAAATAGAATCACGAGAGGTTGATGTAGGCTTCTGAGCATCAAAGGCATTAAATGGAGTATTGAGGTCGAAAGTGAGATCAAAATTTTGAGATGTTTCTTAAACAAATATCATATAAAACGTGGTTTTATCTTGAAGATCAGGAAGATATGTTCAACATTTGCTATACAACTATTTTTTCCCTGAAAGTTCAGAAAGTTATGTTTTTTTCTGAAATTAAGCGTTACAAGGGGAAGTACATCATCGAGAAAGTTCAATTTATCGATAGTGGCCTCGATGAGATTTTCGCTCGCGAACCGATTTCATGATTAGATCCCGATCAGTTTCTGATCCTTTGCGATTCACCTGGTCCAACTCTTAGACGACGTTGCTTTCCTTTTCGTAGCATCGACGCCAAGCCACAGGTTGGTCAGAAGCGAGACGACGGGCACGGTTGCTCGCGCTGCGGCTACCCGGTGTACGCCGCCGAGCAGATGATCTCGAAGAACCGCGTGTGGCACAAACGATGCTTCAGCTGCGGCGAGTGCCACCGTTCCTTGGACTCGACGAACCTGAACGACGGCCCGGACGGGGACATCTACTGCCGCGGCTGCTACGGCCGAAACTTCGGTCCCAAAGGTGTGGGCTTCGGCATTGGCGCGGGCACTCTCACGATGGCCTAATTTATGGGTCACCCCCTACGTCGCTCCAAAAGAATCCTCGCGATCCAGTCTTATATATATATATCAATGTAAATACATAAATATATATTTATACGGGGTATCCAAAAACTGTTATGCAATATTTCAATAGCGTATTCTGGGTCTTAATTAAAATCGACGATTTTAATACGAATGTGTCGAAGGAGGTCTTTACTTATCGCAACTGTTCAATTTTAACATTGTGTTCCTTTGTAACTAAGTTTTGAGTTAGAATTCTTCTCAAGCGCACGCTAATTGAAATTAACTAGAAAGATTAGCTAAAGATATAACTTCATTATTTATTTGGCCTTCTGTTCTTCGGTTTATATATTAGGACTTTCAACTTCAATCGAACCTCCGAATACGTTATTAAAGTATTAAAGTGCACGACAGTTTTGGGATAGCTTGTATAAAGGCGTCTGACTGTGTATCCGACGACAGACGAACGCGCTGCTCCGGGAATTTCGATTTTTCCTTTCTTAGCTTACGACGATTCGATGATGTCGATGACTTCATTCCCGTTATAACGAACGGCGCGCTAGGCTTCGGATGATGATACGGAGTTCGGTTGATTCCACGTTTAACGAAGATCAGTCGCGCACGGACGAGCCGACACAAATCGCCGATAACTCGCCGTGACATGAGATCGCGCTCGTATCGACCGTATTACGGATCAATTAGTCGCAATTAACGATCTATTTATCCGTAGTGTAAGTGATTATCGCTTTTATGACGATACATGAGATACAGTCAGTTCTCTCTCTTCCTCTTTCTGTAAAATGAATATAATTTCGACATTAAACAGACAGGAGGATGCGTGCAAAAGAGGGAGACGTTTAAAGAGGGAAACGTATGTACGTGCGATCAACTGATCGCAACGAATTGTCGCGAATTATCGACGATGTATCGACTTACTCCTGCATTCAACCGGATCCACTCTCGTCCAATCGTCGCGATGACTTGCACTAAGCTACTGCGAAAATTTCACAGAGACCCGTGGATCGCGCAAGAACAGCTTGTAAGTCGAGTCCGCAAAGTGCCAGTGATTTCGCTTACGATCTGTTCGACGATCCTCAGTTCTCTCTGCGAGTTTCGTGGCGGCTTAGACGATCCTCAATGACGACCTATGCGCGAACGACTAATTTGATGACAAGCAATTACGAACGTACGAAACTTTTGTTACTTTTCTCCTTTTTTCTTTTTTTTCTATTTTTGATCGAGGAATTGGAGATTACGACCGCGAAGATCGTTCCGCGAGGTGTCGGTCTTGAAAGAAACGCTATAAAAAGGCTAAAAAGTTAGGTGAATCCTTGTGTTCGTATTTGGTTTGGATCGAATCTGTCCCACAAATTTTTATATTTTTTTATTTTGTTTTTGTTTTATTTCGAGTCGCTAGAAAGCGTATTTTAAGAGAATCACAAAGATGTTTCCTATCGGTGATTTCTCATGATTTAACATTCTCGATTGTCAATGTTATTCGGAGATAAATGTAGAACTCTAAGCGACGGTTTTCCGTTTCCTAGATTAATACGACAACGCGAGATAGAATGCATCACAATTAAAGATGCTAGCTGGTTAACTATTTCGCGTTTAAAATTCAAAATTAGGCCATGGCAATTGTAAAACTTCCACCAGGGATGAGTATTACCTTCGAATCTGATCTTAACTTTGGGACAGGAAAGATTTTGAGGTTGGCAACGTAATGATTCTATTAGCTGGCATCGATCATGCCAGACATCCGCGGACGACATAGGCGGATGAATACGAATAAAAATCTCTATAACCGGGCTACGACCAGCAGCAACGAACTAACCGACACGACTAAGACGAGAAACTAATTTAATTATGATTTTCAATAAATGTATACTTGAACATCTGGAAGATTTTCTTTACCCAAACTAATTGTTGTGATAGACTTGTGTTAAAAAATAACGACATCTTATATTCTTCCTGAAATATCACACGATATACCATGAAATTGGATCTAAAGAAAATAATTTAGTGAGACGAATTGGAGTAAAAACGTGGCATGAAAAAAATATACGTAGAGTAATAATTAAATGATAAGACGATTCCGTAAACGGCTGTTATGTCGTCCTGAGTAAACGATGCCATAATTCGACAGAACGATGGTCTGTGGGAATAATTCGAATGGACTCGACGGAGCAATCAACGGAGAGTGAGTATGAGTACGGTGTAAAACACTAATTTCATATATTTATAGCAACAACTGTACAAGTTTTTCCGGTCACACATATCTATAATTACCATTCGTTAACCTTAACAATAATGGCGGGAGCAACGAAGCTGTTCAGAGTCCACGAACGCTTCCTGGCTTACGGAGACGAGCCTTTCCCCTCTCACGGTCGTCGCGTATATAATCGATAATCCGCGTCTTCCTCGGAGACGAGCGTGCGGCTCGCGCTACGCGCCAGTATACGCAGTATTGTAAAAGTGTCTCGTTAAAAAATCACATTCGTTATCGAACTGGGATATGAATCGCCTCGGGACACGATAGAAATTATCGCACGCTGTTGCCGTTCACCTTCGGAGGACCAGTGCCTGCCGCTCGTCCGCGAAATGACGTTATTCCTACACACAGAAAAGTATCGTTCTTCTGCTGAGAGAAGCGATTTTACTCAGTTTACTTTCCTCCTCTTATTTTATTTTCTTCTCTAAGTAATGGTTATGCACAGCACTGAACATTCTCTTGGCAACACAGTCTTGAAATGTGCCCATCAAATTTGAGAAAAGCTCATTATCGTGTACTCAAAAAGAAAAATGATCGATTCTTTCTTGACAAGAATATTTTTTATTAATGCAGCTTACGTGTCAAGAAGAAGGACTTGGTTTTCCAATTTTCCTCTCATCTATCCGGTTCTCTTATACTTTATAAGAATATCATAAAACTTTATCGAAGAAAAAGTTGGCACGATTCTGTGTAGCAAGCAAACCGAATTTTCGTTTCAATTTAATATCTTTGGTCGGAATGCTGAACTTACTAGGATTCAGAATGTATTTCGATTAGATTTGATGCTTATGACGAATTTATGAACTTATAAACTTATGAAGTAACATTCATCTGAATGCGGTATGTATTTTTCTGTGTGTAGACTCTTCTGCACTTCGTGGACGATCATGGCTGAATTTTCGCTGATCAAATACTGGGTATTGGTGATATCGGCCGTTGTTCCAATACTTTTCACACATTGCTACATCACGATTAAGGCTGAAAATGTTCGGACAATTTAACTGAATTACACCTCCGATTCTTTGAGTAGTTTGGATCTGAATTAATAAATTCGCACATTCAGGCAGGCTTGAATATATTCGGACATTAAGATTCGAATTATCCAGATAATTCGGATGTCCATGTTTGAGTAATCGAATAATTCGGTAAATCAGCTATGTCGAAATCGGGACACCCGAGAGAATTCGAATCGTGTTCCCAGTATATCATTGTATTATTTTTTTTATTATATCGAAATTCACGATATTGAGTAACTAACGACACTTTCTCCGGCAGACGGCAAGGAAAGCATTCGTGGCGATTTTTCGAATGCGTCCAGCTTAGCTTCAGTTATCAGTGACGTTGCCGTAATGAAGCCGTTCGTTTGCTGGCCCTCTAAAAGGTTCACGGCGAGTTCGACGAGACTCGTGAAAGGAAAAGATACCTTCAGGTTAAAACTATACATACCTTCGCCTTAACTAATGTACATTTATACATCTCACTATAAAATAGATTCAGTCGTAATCGATAAACTATACATACGCGGAATAAGGTGCGCTCGTCATCGGCGCGTGACCAACGAGTCACACCGTCGTCAAACATTGTCCATCGTATTGTGATAAGACAGGTACCCTCGCTCTTCTTGGTACGAAACATACAGGACGGTATGTGTGTGAGTATTTATCTTAAGGAGGACATCCTAAAGAGAGAGAGAGATTCCGTCGAGCTGCGAATCGACGAATCGTCCGGCGCGCTGTAGCGACGATCCCGCGA
The DNA here is from genome assembly GCF_010583005.1 of Odontomachus brunneus. NCBI lineage: Eukaryota > Metazoa > Arthropoda > Insecta > Hymenoptera > Formicidae > Odontomachus > Odontomachus brunneus. The sequence continues at coordinate 2,579,880 of NW_022639476.1, forward strand.
TATGAGAAAACCTCCCTCGTCGAGTCGAGTGTCGCGCACTCTTCCCCCATCGCCGGATTAAGAGAGAGAACGGTCGGATAGATACAATTATACGCGACGGCAATACGCGAAATCGATGTAGCCGCTTGTATGCACAGTCTCTTGATCAATCCATCAATCAATTCGGAAAAACCGACACGCCAAATTTGCCGCGGCGACGAGCCTGCCCCTGCAATTTTGCAGAATGCCTCACCGTGCGTCGAGTGTCGTCCTCACGATCTCAAGCGAGAGATTTTTCGCGCGCCGATCGCCGTTCTAACGCTCGATCGATCGATCGGTCATTCGGCAGCTGTCGGTGGAATCGCGCGTGTCGAGTCGGTGTGCGAAGCACGCTCGGTATTTGCGTCAAAGGATCTTACTGTGTGGAGGTATATACTTTTTCCTCGGTTATTCCGCTACTTAGTATACGATAAATATATCGCGCGCGCGAGACCTCGGCGGCCGTAATTTTGGCAAATCAATCCCGGTGAACTAAACGCCAGTTGTGTCCGGTGTGATGCTCTCGTGAGTTTAATAGTACTCTTACAGATACTATTCTACGCTGCTTTCTCTCTGTGGTTAATCCTACACTTCGGTACTATCGATGAGAAGTAATGGAGATCGGAAGCGCGTGTACCTCAAAAATGAGCTTCACGTTCCACGACGAGACAGAGCGCGATGAGTCGTTCTCTTTCTTTCTCTCCTTATCCCCCTCCCCCCCCTCTCTCTCTCTCATATTCTCGTCCCCCCGAGTGTAAAACTCATCTCGCTTCGTGGATATAATTACAACAAATGGAGCAAATGAATAAAGATGGCGTGTCTTTATTCATTGTAATATTTAGAGCACTTTAGAATTACCGACTCCACGGTTGAATTAACGGTCACAATAGTTCCGTTCCAATATTGAACACGAAGCGGCTCTCTCTCTCTCCATTCTGAGTTACCGCCTCGTTAAATCGCCAGTGAGAAATTCATGATTCACAATGCACGATTCATTTATTCGTGACGAGTTAAATGATATAGATCCGGCTGGTTCTCTCAAAAATGACTCCCTTCATATAATTGTCCGCACGACTCTTTGATCATGATTTCCAACGTAATGCAATTTTCTCGGGGATCGACCCAATTACTTTTCACGTGGCATCCGGACCTTTGGAGACGCGGATGTATGTATATATTCGCGCGCTCGCGACTCGGACTTGCGACCCCGCTCGGCGAGTGACGGCGAGCAACCACGACTCCGCTTCACTTTCTAGCCCTCGGAAGCGTTGAAGCTCTCATTTGAAGTAAACGCTCTGCAACTCCACTACTCTCGGTATTAATTGGAATTTGAATCCGATCCGGGTTTGTTAAATCCATTCATGTCGCTCTCAATCATCGTCGACTAGGAATCTCGGTTTCGAGCCGGATGAGCGACGCGTCAAGGCAGCGTTTCCCGAGTTTGACGCCACCAACCGTGCGAGCATGCGAACGCACGTGAATTAAAACGACCGCGAAGATTGCGCTGGAGGAAACATGGTACAATATCTCGGCTTGAAGCGCGGATGTATCACAGGAAAGTAAAGCGGAGCGCGACGCGTTCTCGTAGCTCTCGAAGTGACAAATCATTGGCTACGGCGAACTGAGGGAGCAGTAGCATTGTGTGAAAGTCATCAAACGATATTCATTTCGATCCTCTTCGATCTTAACGAGCCAATCAGTGTTCGGTCGTGCGAACACGTGGTCATCGAAGCGACGACACCTTTCGCCTCAATTTTTCACGAGTTTTCGCTGCGCGAAACTCGACAGACGCTGCCTCGAGGCAAGCCCTCACCGCGCCTGAGTGCCTCTGTCAGTCTGCATGTCTGTCTGTCAGTCTGTCTGTGTAGAAAAAAATATGAACGGCGCGTCCTTACCGGAAGGATCCTTCGAATAAGCCCAGGTCCTCGAGGATGCTGCGCTTCCGCGAGCGAACGCCGACGGACTCGCGAGCGGCAGAGAACAGGGCCGGCAAAGGAGTGCTGCGAGCTTTCAGCTGCGAGCTTTCGACTGCGAACGGAGCAGCGTCGTCTCCACGGGTGATCTCCCTCGAACAGTCGGCTTCACGTATTTACACCCCCCGACGCGACACGGCGGCGGGCCGACGGGCCGCTTAGTAGAGGTTCGCGGTTTTCAGCGGCAGCGGGTCCAGCAGGTAAGGCGGCAAGGCCGCCGAGAAGGGTCTGGGACTGCAGGAGCCCCAGGTGGCGCCACCGCCGCTGACGCCCCGCGTGTTCGGCGAGCCACCGTCGCCGGTGCCATCCGCACTGGAGTGCTTGATGTTCACCAGGCTCTGGTTGGCGATCGGCTTGATCTCGTTCGACGACAGCACGCTGTTCGAGTTGCCAGGCGGCGTCGCCGGACTCCTCGGCGAACGGCCCTCGGCTTTCACGGTGCCGGCGACCGGACTGGACGCGCCGCTGTCGGCGCCGATGCCGGTCTGCGACGTCGACTTCTGCTGGGCCAGCCTCTCTTGCTTGCGGAATTTGGCACGTCGGTTCTGGAACCACACCTGCAACAGCCATACGAATGCGCGACCGTGTTAAGGGGATGTCAGACTTGAAAACATCACCGACGAAATATTGACTGTCTTCTGCAAGGTTTACGTCGCGTTGGTCGTATAGAAGCGCTTTTACACGTGCTGAAAGTACGTGCGCTAATGAGCTGAAGCATCGCTCATCTTTGAGCGATTGATTGACATCTCGAGTTGTCAGTTTGGTGTAAATATTTACTTGATACAAAAGTTCTGCAGAGAGCCCGTACGTACCCGCACGTGTATTTGCTTTGCTAACGAACATTTCTGTACGTTTCTGTGTGTCTTTACAACTGAATTTAGAAACTCAGAAATACACGAAAAGTCTGCAGAATTATTTCTATGTATGCGTGGTTATGTTTTTAGCTAGCATCGTGAAACAAAGCAATATTTGCAACATTTTATAAGATGTATAAAAAATACTATATTTATAGAAAATACGAAAAGGATGATATAATCGTGTTAGTGATGGCTTCTGCGTTATCGACATTTTTGGAATCGTCATTTACTTCTACATCCTCTTAAGTGTGAAACATGTGTCGTGTATAAAAGAAGAAGAGACGTTTGCAATATCGTCACTGTTGCTCCTCAGCAGCCACGAAGCACCAATCCGCTCAGATCACTCTGAATATATCCCCTTCACATATCTTTGAGAAGATTTATTTCTATCGATTCGCCAGACGGTCATAATCACTTGCGAGAAACCGCAAGAAGAAAGAAAGAGGGAAAGACAAGAATATTAGCATAAACTTTTGAAGTAATACTCTCCAAATTTCGTAAAGTAAAATTTCATTCAAATAGTAGAGTGATCACCACTATCATTTGAATTCGAATGATTTTTCGCTCACAGTTACGAATATTGTCATTGAATATTATCGCAAAATTGAAAAGTGAATCCGACATACTCTAGGAACAAATTCAGTCTAACATTTGCTCGCACAAAGATAGAATCCACCCTAAGCTTGAGTGAAACATTCACATTTACGATATTCGAGCGACATCGAGTTCGCCATTGCTTCGAATGAAAATACTTGTATTTCTCGCTCGTTTTGAGTGAAATTTCACTGCGAGGAATTTAGAAAGCATACGATGCAAGAACGCACCACGACAATCATTTCTTCTTCAGTACACATTAAAGCTACGCGGTCCCTCACGTTCGGCTTGATATCCGCATCAATTATCAAAGCTTTATCGCCGGGACAATCCGCATTAAATAAACATTGACCCGGCCAGAGATCGGAACAGCACGCTAGGCTCCCAATTAAGACGTAAGTTTGCGATGTCGCTGATCAACGGCGGACGCTACGTGTTCACGGGAACATCCCCCGCCGCGACACGAGAAATCGTTCGCGAGGAGCCTCGTCCGGATCCGCTTCCGCTCGTCAAAGTAAAACGGCGAGGCCGGCCGGCCATACGGCGTGCTCGTAATTGGCCCTAGCCGGCCAAATGAAATATTTAACGAATAAAATAAACAGACACCTGCGGTGACCTGCATGTTAAAGTAGCGGATTTATTTGCTTTAGCGTTTATCTGACCGGCGGCGCTGCCCTCTCATCCGC